>NW_016806225.1:1457499-1459461 GCF_001698545.2 Rhinopithecus bieti | reverse complement strand
TACTCATCCGACAAAGGGCTAATATCCAGAACCTATAAAGAACTCAATCAAATTTACAAGAAAAAAACAAACAACCCCATCAAAAAGTGGGCAAAGGATATGAACAGACACTTCTCAAAAGAAGACATTCATACAGCCAACAGACACATGAAAAAATGTTCATCACCACTCGCCATCAGAGAAACGCAAATCAAAACCACAATGAGATACCATCACACACCAGTTAGAAAGGCAATCATTAAAAAATCAGGAAACGACAGGTGCTGGAGAGGATGTGCAGAAATAGGAACACTTTTACACTGTTGGTGGGATTGTAAACCAGTTCAACCATTATGGAAAACAGTGTGGCGATTCCTCAAGGATCTAGAACCAGAAATACCATTTGACCCAGCCATCCCATTACTGGGGATATACCCAAAGGATTATAAGTCATGCTGTTATAAAGACACATGGACACGTACATTTATTGTGGCACTATTGACACTAGCAAAGACTTGGAATCAACCCAAATGTCCATCAGTGACAGACTGGATTAAGAAAATGTGGCACATATACACCATGGAATACTATGCAGCCATAAAAAAGGATGAGTTCGTATCCTTTGTAGAGACATGGATGCAGCTGGAAACCATCATTCTCAGCAAACTATCACAAGAACAGAAAACCAAATACCGCATGTTCTCACTCACAGGTGGGAACTGAACAATGAGATCACTTGAACACAGTAAAGAGAACAGGACACACCAGGTCCTACTGTGGGGTGTGGGGCGGAGGGATAGCATTAGGAGATATACCTAATGTAAATGACAAGTTAATGGGTGCAGCACACCAACATGGTACATGTATACATATGTAAGAAACCTGCACGTCGTGCACATGTACCCTAGAACTTAAAGTATAATAAAATAAAATTGCAAAAAAGAAAAAAAAGAAATTGTGGTATATATGTATGATGGAATACTAGTCAGCCATAAAAAGTAATAAAATAATGGCATTCGCAGCAACCTGGATGGAATTGGAGACCATTATTCTAAATGAAGTAACTCAGGAATGGAAAACCAAACATTGCGTGTTCTCTCTCATAAGTGGGAGCTAAGCTACGAGGATGCAAAGGCACAAGAATGATACATTGAACTTTGGTGACTTAAGAGAAAGGATGGGAGGGAAGTGAGCAATAAAAGATTACTCATTGGGTACAGTGTATACTGCTCAGGTGATGGATGCACCAAAATCTCACAAATCACCACTAAAGAACTTACTCATGTAACAAAATGCCACCTCTGCCCTAAAACCTACAAAATAAAATAAAATAATATCACTATCAGAAAAAAAAAATGCCACTGTTTTCCCTTTCTGGAATTTCTTCTTTTTATTTCTGAAAATGCAATGCAGACTAGCCACCAACATGAAGCTACATTTGTATGGAGGCAGCCTGGATGCTGTCAAGATAAATTAGTTCTGTTTCTATGATTGCATGTCCTTTGAGTGTGTGTATTTCTGCCAACCTCAGAATTTTAGGCGTTTCCGATTTCATCCGTGTGCTTTAACAGGCTACAGTGAAACTCACATTATAGAGAAACCTTCTCTTTTCACATTCTAGGAATTTCAGCGATGATAAAAATTTTTAGCCAGATCAATTGCAATTTAAATCCAATTTTTTTCTTGGAGTAGAGTGTATTACAGAGAATAAAAGAGGGCGCGGTGGCTCACACCTGTAATCCCAGCACTTTGGGAGGCTGAGGCGGGCAGATCACAAAGTCAGGAGATCGAGACCGTCTTGGCTAACACGGAAAAATACAAAAAATTAGCCGGGTGTGGTGGCACATGCCTGTAGTCCCAACTACTTGGGAGGGTGAGTCAGGAGAATCGCTTGAACCACTGTACTCCAGCCTGGGCAACAAAGTGAGACTCCGTCTCAAAAAAAAAAAAAAAAAAAAAAAAAAAAAAAAAAAAAAAAAAAAA
>NW_016806225.1:1431489-1457265 GCF_001698545.2 Rhinopithecus bieti | reverse complement strand
AAAAAAAAAAAAAAAAAAAAAAAAAAAAAAAAAAAAAAAAAAGAAAAGAACAGTTCTTTTAACTATTCTGTTTTTTTAAATAAAGTCCAATATATATAGAATTTTAAATCTCCTTCTTAAAAATAAGTTACTCTCTTGCCTTGAGGATAAAGTCCGCACTTCTAAACATGATTCATTTGTTCTTCTTGTCCAGGCTCTTGTTTACCTCAGTGTTCCACCCTCCTACCACTGTGCATCTTGCATTCTATGCAGCAGCCACTCTGAATTCCTTTCCATTTCTCCGGTGTGCTTTGCTTTGTCTCATCTCCTGCCTTTGCACACACAGGTCCCTCTGCCAAGGTGCAGTACCCACCTCCTCCCTCCCTCTCCATTCTCCTTAGCTTACTTCCACTCAGTCTTCAGGTCCCAGCTTAGATGTAATTTCTTTCCCAGAAAGAAATTATAAGGTGTTAAGTCTTGAAAGACTTAAATTAATGATCAGTTATTAAGTTAATGATTAAGTTAATGATCAATTTAAGTTAATGATCAGTGTTCTTTAGAATGTAGGCTTTGTAAGGTCAGGGTAGATCTTTTTGATGCTAACATTAATGCATATCATAGTATATAGAACATAGTACATGCTCAGAAAATATTAACTGAATGTTGCTGAATCTAGAACAATCCTCATATGATGTTGTGGTCTACGACATCACATAGAAAATGATGTTACTGACCTACTAACCAAAGGACACTTGTCTTGAATTATGTTATCCCCAGGATCACCTGAGGCCAAAAGAACTAAAGTAGTGAAAGAGTAGGGCATAGGACATAAGTTGTCCTTTGTATAGTAAATAATTGTATTCAGTGACCAAATTCATGACTTTAAACTCATTATATACTAACTGACTGAAATAGGGTATTAGAGACTGACTTTAAAAAAAAAAAAGGTCAAAAATAACATACACACAATTTACAAAAGAAACCCTTCTCTGATTTGGATAATTTAGGCTTGCAAGATTTGCTTCTTCTAATCTAGACATTCAGGGGAAACCATCCGGCAGCAGCAGACTAGATGCTCCTCTCTGGGCAACCATCACTGCTTGCCAGCATATGCTCATTGATTTTGGAGTTCCTCTTTGAACTAACATTCGACTTGATCCAGAGTATTTCTGAGCTTGTATATTTTGCTGTCTCAAAATTTGCTCTTGATATTAATCTCTCCATCCTCCCTCTTCCATGTGGCCTTGTATTTCTAATCACGACCATCCACAATAATCTTCCTGCTTCAAGCTTCACACTTGTATAATGACAGGTGGTGTCAAACCAAGCTGTCCTCCACATTCCCAGGACAGAAGCCTGTGGCTGCTGCCATTTCCACCACCATCATGGCAATGCTCTTGGCAGACTCAAAGCCTCGGAACCTGGCACTCAAATGCCAAGGCTTCTGGGAGTATGGCAGGCATTGAGGTACGGGGATAGGCTCGGTGGGGAGAGGGAATGTTTGCCTGTAACTATTTCTCTGACATACATAAATATAGCAGAACTAGGGAGACTTTAAAAAAATGGCAGCATGGCAATCAGAATTTTTCTTTGGCCACAGACTGTGATGTAGAAGAAGAAAAGCTCTTAGCTCTACACCACAGCATCATCGGTTTACCAGTGCATTCTCACTCACAGGGCTGGAGGGAGAAGGCTCATACAAGGGTGTTTGCTAGGGCCAGTTGACCAGAAAGTATTATTGAAAGTCTTAAATGGATAATGAGAGATATTTTTGTATATTACATGTACAAATGCTTAGCAATCCATGGCTGGGTTACCTTGTGTAACTGATAATACTGGAAGGCACCAACTCCACCTTGTTCTTCTGCAGTCCAGAGCACCAGCCGCAGAGTCCTCTTTGGACGCAGCCCTGGGAAAATAATAAAACAAAAAAAGTGATACTTTAGTTGATTTTGAATTTTATAAAAAAATGGCAGGGTCCCTCATCTGCCACGTGGAGGCAGGAGGAAATCAGAGGCACTCATCTCTCAATGGTGTGGTTACCTCCTTCAGGGTATGGCTGGCAAAACAAAGAGCAACTTCAGGGCTGATCTTCAGCCCAAGTTAATGGAGAAAGGGGTTGTGACAAATGCAGTTTGCAGGCCAGAAAGTGAGAGCCTCTCATCACATCCTTAACTGGATATCCTGCCCAGAAGAACCCAATGAATGGCCAAGATCAGTGAGATACTAGATCATATCTGGAAGATGCAGTTAGGACGACCCCAAGCAGATTGTGGGGTCTTTCAATGATCTTAATTGAAATTAAATCGTTTGGGTCTACTTAAGGATAAGCCGTGTAGGGGATGACTTTTTAGTCTAAACATACAAGCATAGCTAGATGCCCATGCTATCTTCAGTAATGTAATAACTGAAAAGCAGATTCAACAGTTATGCTTCCCCATGGCCAATTTCTTCTCCTACTTGGAAATAGAAGGTCATTCCCTTAAGGTCAATGAAAATTAATTGAATGAAGATGATATCTATTGAACCTTATTACTGCACAAACAGCTTGGTGGCAATTTTATTGACTTGTGATACACAAATTTGTATCCTGGACTTGTTCAAGTTTATGGCAGATGTGGTGGATCCAGAACTATTTTTGGCTGACAATGTCTGCTCAGTAAAAGTTACCTACAAGGAAGCTCTGTTTCTGAAGTTAAAAAAATGGTGAAAGAGTGTGCTAAAAGTGCTACTTTGTGACCAAGAATTAATACCTGTTCTGATTCAGACTGATAATGGCATTTCTGAGAAATAACAAAGGCAGAAAATGTGAAGCTGTGCTTAAATCTTATTAAGAGGATTCGTTTTCCCACCTCCTCATGGGGAGCCATAGGAAGGGTTAAAATGGACTTTGAGTAGCTCTGAGATGGACACACCCCATATCTCAAGTATAATCACATATGTGCTGCCACCCAGGTATATGGCCCTTGAAGGAGCCAGCTGGCTAGCTGCAGCCTGGATGACAAATGCTCCTGGGACACAGAGCTCTCTCCTGTCTCTTACAGGCTTCAAGAGGCACTCTCCTTTCCTAAGCCTAGTGCTAAGGAGCTGAAAAGGAGGAGCTATACTTTTTTATGAAATTGAATATAGTTGTGAAATCACTTTATACTTCAGCATGTTAACATAATTTAAAAAGCATAGGTTTAGGATGCAGGCTGACCATAGTTGCAGTTAAAACATGGACAAGCAATTTCTACATTCAGTTCCTCAGCAATCCTATTGGTGTTTCCATCGAAGTCCATATAGAATCCAACTTCTCATCTTGGCCACTACTGTGGTCTAAACCCCCACCCTCTGTTGTCTGGATTGCTGCAGTGGCCTCCTAACTGGGCTTGTTGCTGAAGTCCTCACCTCTCTTCAGGTGATGCTCCACACTGTAACCAGGAGAGTGTTTGCAAAACCTAAGCCAGATCATATCATTTCTTGGCTCAAAACCTCCAATAACCAGAAGTAAGCTTCTGGAAGACAGGGATCTATGCTTTTTATTCATTGTAATGTCGCCAATTCCTAGATTGTTTGACACATATTAGGTGCCCAATAAATGGTACTGAAGGAACAAATAAATGCAAAGCTTAGTATCTTGATTAGAATGAAATTTGAAGCCACTTCTCCAGTCTCATCTTCTAAAAGTCTTCTGCTAGCTCATTCCCAGGGAAGGTGTTGTATTTGAAAAAGGCAGACAGATCTGGTGAATCATGCTATCATTTGGCACTAGCTGTGTAACTACTGGGAAATTTATCTACCTGAAATTATGCCTCTTAACTCTTCTCAAATGGAATGAGATGTGATAACACATGTAAGACAAACCTGGGGCTGGCATGTAATTGGCATTCAATAAGTAACAATAAAACCACATAACACACTTTCACCTCACAGAGTAGAAGGAATATCTAAATGCCCAGAGAGGAAATTCTTCCAAAGGCCTTTGAATACTTGGAGAACAAGAATTCCAGAGTGCCCACTGCTTGCTCTACCAAGTCAAACTACCTGCCCACATTCCTAGCATAAACTTACTAAACTGTTGTCTGAGGAGGAAATCTAATCAGGATTGCTAAAGATAACAATCTTTGGTTTCTTTCAAAGGAATGTGCTTAAAGTCAGTTTAAATGAAATGACTTGCTTGTAACAGGTAAAAATAAGAAAGGATAAAGTACTATTATTGTTTATATGCTGCAAATAAAATTCTGAACATTTTTTAAATCCACAAGAAAAGGAAAAAATACACTTTCTTTTACATATCTGTGCACCTACCAGTAAAATACTACCAAATTATTAAAATGACAAAATTCTCTAAATTAGAACAAACAGGCAGCACAGGCTGTAGAATATTCATTTTTAAAAAGCAAACGCTCTGAATATCCCCATAGATTTTGTGTGCCACATGAAAGTTATTATCCTATAGGGATAGTCTCCTTTACATTCCAAATCAGTCACATGGCCAGTGATGTATTAAGGTAATAAAGAGGTAATTGATTTGAAGTGAGGAATGCTAAGGCCTCAGCACAACAACAGCATAGTTGGTGCATAGCTCGCCCTGAAAAGACTAACAAGCCTGCTCAAGCCCTTGAGAAGCTTAGCACCCATGTGCAGGGAACCCTAGCACCTACTTGACAGAGTGAAGGGCTTAGGAAGAAGTTAGGAAGCCAGTGGATTAGCAAATATTGAGTCCAAAGTCTCTTTCTACTCTGACAGTCTGATTGTCCCTGAACCTGAGAGAAATGCGTGAGCCTTCATTCAACAACTAGACCTTAAACCTAGTGGGGAGTTCAGGTCCCCTCTCTACCCAAATCCATGATGGACAGTGTGGAGTACAGAAAGGCATTGGCTGTGGAGTCTGAATGAGCCGTGTTTCACTCCTGGCTCTGCCGCTTCTGGCTCTGTGAGATTAGATGAATTATAATACCTAATCTCTTCATCTATATAATAAGGAAAATGGTAATTGCCTGATGGGATTGTTATGAAAGTTAAATGAAACAAGGCAAATGTATATCAAGCATAGTCCCTTGCACATAGTAGGTTTTCAAGAATTGTTTATTAGCTTTTCTCTCCATCACTCTAGACCTTTCTGGTCAGTGCCAACAGTCACCAGGGAGAGCGTGTGGTAGAACTAGGTGAGACGCATGGTCCTCAGGCCGCTTCTTTAGGAGCCCCAGAACACTTTTGTTTATACAGAATGCCTAAGCCCAGTCAAGGGAAAAAACAGATTTCATCTAACCTGTAGGAAAACACATAATTTCTTTCAGTACAAAAAGCTCCCTCATCCCAATATAGAGCATATCCAAATCTAAATAAATAGAAACAAGTTCTTCCCTTTTAAAATGAGGGCCAATCAGAATGTTTAGTTTTTGGATAAAGTCAAAAGGCTAAATATATCTGAAATCTGAAGACAATTGATATAAGGACATCTATATTTATCATTTTCAAATGATAGAATTTATTGTGTATCTTAAATCCAAACTAGTTTGAAAAACCGTAAGTCTTAAATATATACAAGAAAGCAACAACAAAAACAATAATAAAGCAATAACAATGGTAGCAACAAAACAAGTGATATGAGGTCAAATGTATGGAATTAATTCTGTGGCAGATTTGGGGTAAGTGGAAGCTCTGTTGTAAGCTGGCCCCTATTCTGTCATGGCTTGGTAGCATGCAGCTCCAGTCCAAGGCAAGCACATGAGAGAAAGTCCTAGAATTAGAAGAGGCAGGGAGGACCCTGCTGAGTCTTAGCTGGTTAGGAGTCAGGTCTCATTGAGGTTTTGTGAGGGGAGAGGCAATCAGTTCTCCTATAAATGTATAGAAGGTACCAGAGATGCCTTGACCTCCTGGAATCTACAGTACCACTTCCAGATAATACAACAGTTTATAGCCATCATGGTTTTCCTTTAAAACAACATCAACTACGAATCATGTGTCAGAACTTGGTTTTGGTTTATGAAATAGGATATACATGCATTTCATTTTCATTTCATTGAGGAGAATACTAATACCAGGGGGAAGAGAAATTATGAAAAAAATTTCTTTGGACTTTTTTTCATTATTCTTAAATTTAAAGAATTCTGAGAGAAAAAATTATGATTAAGCTGATAATTTGAAAGGTCAGTTGACTGTCTTACACTTGCACAAAGAGAGGGGCAGAGCAAAGTAAACTTGGCTCTCAGCAGGAAAAGATTAATCCAGCCTTGTAGACAACTTTCCTAAATCATGAAATCTATAGAACACTGTTAACAATATGTGTTGACCCCAACACCCATTTACTATTCGGTTTCAACCCTCCAGAACTATAGATAAGTATTGTTCTCCCTTCTGTGATCTAACTTTGCAGAGCAAACACAACTTCCTTCTGCAGTAAATATACTCATTTTCTACTAGTTCACAAATACAACTGTTGTCCTACTCTCTTTCAGCAACAGCTCAGAAGAGAGTGCCTACACTTATATTCCTGCAATAAACTTAACTAATAAGAGTACAGTATCTGAGATACAAAAGTAAATAATGACATGGTAGCGTGTGAATTGAATGACAAGAGGTAGTAAAGCAGAGTGGTTAAATGCATGGGTTTGGGCGTTGAGACCGCTTTCTGCTTTGGGCAAATTACATAATCTGTCATATAATTTATGAGCACATTATCACTGATAAAATAGGGGCATGGTTAGACAAAGATAAATTATTTTAGTGAAGTAAACTGCAACTACTTCTCTTTAAAGGCAGGAACAGAAGATCACCTTGAAGAAGATCTTTGTTCTTGGAAGAATCCCTTGGTGTCTTTCTTAGTTATGTAAATATAAAGCAATTAGGCACTTTGGGGAAGCATTAGGGCAGGGCAACAAAATGTTTTTTAAACTCCATCTTGCAAACTGCTACCTTTTGAGCCACCCCAAGAAACAATCTGCACACTTGTCAGGGGGAGAATCAGTGTGGGAAAAGGAGCCCAGGGCCTTCTGGAGGGAAGCCCTAGTGTCCTCATCCCATTTCTGTGACTGGAGGCCAGGAATGAGAGACCTATTGGCTCAGGGTGACACTGACTAAGGTCCCAGAGCAGGGAAGTTCCTGGAAGCCATGGAAATAAAGTGATCCTAATGAAAGGAGGAATCTGGACTGTTGATCTGAGCTCAACAAAATGGCCTCAGGTTCTAGGGGAAGGACTAATTTCAGACTAGCATGAGGCCAACTCCAGAAGTGCCTCCAGACCAGCCAGCCTGGCACAGTGGTTACAATTTAGGGAACAATGGCTGAGGATGGAAATGTAAACAAAGGGAGTTGTAACCTTGTCACCCAAAATGGTTACCCTGTGACATGGATGTGCAAACAGTGCCATATAGCAGACACCAGGGACGGCAGAAGTCACAGACAGATACAACTACGGGCTTCTGCAGGAGGACTGACCCATTTGGCCCGAGTAAAGTCAGGATTCATGGACAATTCAGGGGCAGTGGGAGGGATCTCAAGAGGAGATAATAGACTTCCTGCTAATAAGCCCTGTGGAGACTTGGGTGATTAACTGTAAAGAAGATTAAAGAGATGTGATAATATTTATAACCTGTGTTTTTGGAACAGGTCTTAACAGCTATAATTTCCATAATTCAAAGGCAACAGTCCTACCTCATTATAATGATTAAGATACTATTAGTCAGGAAAATCACTATTAATCACTGGTGAAGCAGAAACATTATGACTCCAAGTACATAAAGGCCTTTTCTGGCCTAGCCCAGTTTTCCACTCTCATCCTCTGCTTCTGCTTATCTTTTTAATTTTTTTTTATTTCCATAGGTTATTGGGGAACAGGTGGTGTTTGGTTACATGAGTGATGATTTGTGAGATTTTGGTGTACCCATCACCCATCACCTGAGCAGTATACACTGCACCCAATTTGTGGTCTTTTATCCCTCAACCCCTTCCCACCTTTCCCCGAGTCCGCAAAGTCCATTGTGTCTTTCTTATGCCTTTGCATCATCATGGCTTGGCTCCCACATATGAGTGAGAACACACAATGTTTGTTTTTCCATTCCTGAATTACTGCACTTAGAATAATAGTCTCTAATCTCATCCAGGTCACTGCGAATGTCATTAATTCCTTTATATGGTTGAGTAGTGTATATACACTATATATATAGTATATATATACACACACACTACAGTTTCTATATATATAGTAGTATATATATGTGTGTATATATATGTGTGTGTGTATATATATATACATAGTGGTTGGTTCCATGCTTTTGGAATTGCAAATTGTGCTGCTATAAACATGTGTGCAAGTATCTTCTTCATTTAATGACTTCTTTTCCTCTGGGTAGATATACCCAGAGGTGGGATTGCTGGATCAAATGGTAGTTCTACTTTTAGTTCTTTAAGGAATCTCCCCCACTGTTTTCCATAGTGGTTGTACTAGTTTATATTCCCACCAGCAGTGTAGAAGTGTTCCCTATTCACTGCATCCAAGCCAACATCAATTATTTTTTGATTTTTTGATTATGGCCATTCTTGCAGGAATAAGGTAGTATCACATTGTGGTTTTGATCTGCATTTCCCTGATCATCAGCGATGTTGAACATTTTTTCCTATGTTTGTTGGCCATTTGTATATCTTCTTTTGAGAATTGTCTATTTGTGTCCTTAGCCCACTTTTTGATGGGATTGTTATTTTCTTGCTGATTTGTTTGAGTTCACTGTAGATTCTGGATATTAGTCCTTTGTCAGATGTATAGATGGTGAAGATTTTCTCCCACTCTGGGTTGTCTGTTAACTCTGCTGACTGTTCCTTTTGCCATGCAAAAGCTCTTAAGTTTAATTAGATCCCAGTATTTATCTTTGTTTTTATTGCATTTGCTTTTGGGTTGTTGATCATGAAATCTTTGCCTAAGCCAATGTCTAGAAGAGTTTTCCAATGTTATCTTCTGGAATTTTATAGTTTCAGGTCTTAGATTTAAATCCTTGATCCATCTTGAGTTGATTTTTGTATGAGGTGAGAGATGAGGATCCAGTTTCATTCTCCTACATGTGGCTTGCCAATTATCCCAGCACCATTTGTTGAATAGGGTGTCCTTTCCCAACTTTATGTTTTTGTTTGCTTTGTCAAAGATCGATTGGCTGTAAGTATTTGGGTTTATTTCTGGGTTCTCTATTCTGTTCCATTGGTCTATGTGCCTATTTTTATGCCAGTACCATGCTGTTTTGGTGACTACAGCCTTATAGTATAGTTTGAAATCAGGTAATGTGACACTTCCAGATTTGTTCTTCTTGCTTAGTCTTGCTTTAGCTATGTGGGCTTTTTTTGGTTCTGTATGAATTTTAGGACTTTTTTTTTTTAATTCTGTGAAGAATGATGGTGGTATTTTGATAGGAATTGCACTGAATTTTTAGATTGCTTTTGGCAGTATGGTCATTTTCACAATATTGATTCTACCTATCCATGAGCATGGGATGTGTTTCCATTTGTTTGTGTTGTCTATGATTTCTTTCAGCAGTGTTTTGTATCCTTGTAGAGGTCTTTGACATCCTTGGTTAGGTATATTCCTAAGTATTTTTATTATTATTATTATTATTATTTGTAGCTATTTTAAAAGGGATTTTGTTCTTGATTTGATTCTCAGCTTGGTTGCTGTTGGTGTATAGAAGATCTACTGATTTCTATACAGTAATTTTGTATCCAGAAACTTCTCTGAATTCTTTTATCAGTCTAGGAGCTTTCTGGAGGAGTCTTTAGGGTTTTCTAGGTAAACAATCATATCATCAGCAGACAGCAACAGTTTGACTTTCTCTTTACCAATTTGGATGCCCTTTATTTCTTTCTCTAGTCTGACTTCTCTGGCTAGGACTTCCAGTTCTGTGTTGAAGAGGAGTGGTGAGAGTGGGCATCCTTGCCTTGTCTCAGTTCTTAGAGGGAATGCTTTCGACTTTTCTCCATTCAGTATTATGTTGGCTGTGGGTTTGTCATAGATGGCTTTTATTACATTGAGGTATGTCCCATATACACCAATTTTGCTGAGAGTTTTAATCATAAAGGGAAGCTGGATTTTGTCAAATGCTTTTTCTGCATCTATTGAGATGATTATCTAATTTTGTTTTGATTCTGCTTATGTGGTGTATCACACTTATTGACTTGTGTATGTTAAACCATTCCTGCATCCCTGGTATGAAACCCACTTGATCATGGTGGATTATCTTCTTGATACGTTGTTGGATTTGTTTACCTAGTATTTTGTTAAGGATTTTAGCATCTATGTTCACCAGGGATATTGGTCTGTAGTTTTCTTTTTTGGCTATGTCCTTTCCTGGTTTTGGTATTAGGGTGATATTGGATTCATAGAATGATTTAGGGACTGTTCCCTCTTTATCTTGTGAAATAGTGTCAATAGAATTGGTACCAATTCTTCTTTGAATGTCTGGTAGAATTCTGGGTGAATCCATCTGGTCCTGGGTTTTTATTGTTGGTAATTTTTTAAATTATCATTTCAATCTTGCTGCTTGTTACTGGTCTGTTCAGAGTATCTAATTCTTTCTGATCTAAGCTAGGAAGGTTGTATCTTTTCTTGAATTTATCCATCTCCTCTAGGTTTTCTAGTTTATGCACATAAAGGTGTTCATAGTACCCTTGTATGACTTTTTGTATTTCTGTGGTGTCACTTGTAATATCTCCCCTTTCATTTCTAATTGAGCTTATGTCAATTTTCTCTCCTTTCCTTGTTTAAACTTGCTAATGGTTTATCAATTTTATTTATCTTTCCAAAAAACCAGCTTTTTGTTTCATTTATCTTTTGTATTTTGTTTCAATTTCACTTAATTCTGCTCTGATCTTAGTTATTTCCTTTCTTCTTCTGGGTTTGGGTTTGATTTGTTTTTGTTTCTCTAGTTCCTTGAGATGTGACCTTAGAATGTCAGTTTGTGCTCTTTCAGACTTTTTGATGTAGGCGTTTAATGCTATGAACTTTCTTCTTAGCACCTCCTTTGTTGTATACCAGAGGTTTTGATAGGTTATGTCACTATTGTCATTCAGTTCAAAGAATTTTTTAATTTTCATCTTGATTTCAATTTTGACCCAATGATCATTCAGGAACAGTTTATTTAATTTCCATGTATTTGCCTGGTTTTGAAGGCTCTTTTTGGAGTTGATTTCCAGTTTGATTCCACTGTGGTCTGAGAGAGTACTTAATATAATTTCAATTTTCTTGAATTTATCAAGACTTGCTTTGTGGCCTATCATATGGTCTATCCTGGAGGAAGTTCCATGTGCTGTTGAATAGAATGCATATTCTATGGTTGTTGGGTAGAATGTTCTGTAAATATCTGTTAAGTCCATTTGTTCCAGGGTATAGTTTAAATCCATTGTTTCTTTGTTGACTTTCTGTCTTGATGAACTGTCTAGTGCTGTCAGTAGAGTACTGAAGTCCCCCACTATTATTGTAGTGCTGTCTATCTTACTTCTCAGGTCGATTACTAATTGTTTTATAAATTTGGGAGCTCCAGTGTTAGGTGCATATATATTTAGAATTGTGATATTTTCCTGTTGGACAAGGCCTTTTATCATTATATAATGATCCTCTGTCTTTTTTAACTGCTATGGCTTTAAAGTTTGTTTTGTCTAACATAGGAATAGCTACTCCTGCTCACTTTGTTGTCTATTTGCATGGAATCTCCTTTTCTATCCCTTTACCTTAAGTTTATGTGAGCCCTTATGTGTTAGGTGTGTCTCTGAAGGCAGCAGATAGTTGGTTGGTGAATTCTTATCCATTTTGCAATTCTGTATCTTTTAAGTGGAGCATTTAGGCCATTTACATTCAACATTAGTATTGAGGTGTGAGGTACCATCCCATTAATCATGCTATTTGTTGCCTGTAAACCTTAGTTTTTTGTTTTTAAATTGTATTTTTGTTTTATAGGTCCTGAGTGATTTATGCTTTAAAGAGGTTCTGTTTTGATGTGTTTCCAGAATTAGTTTCAAGATTTAGAGCTCCTTTTAGTGGTTCTTGTAGTGGTGGCTTGGTAGTGGCAAATTCTCTCAGCATTTGTTTGTCTGAAAAAGGCTGTGTCTTTCCTTCATTTATGAAGCTTAATTTCTCTAGGTACAAAATTCTTGGCTGATAATTGTTTTGAGGAGGCTGAAGATAGGGCCCCAAACCCTTCTAGCTTGTAGGGTTTCTGCTCAGAAATCTGCTGTTAATATGATAGGTTTTCCTTTATAATTTACCTGGTGATCTGCCTCACAGCTGTTAAGATTCTTTCCTTCATCTTAACTTTAGATAACCTGAGGACAATGTGCCTAGGTGGTGATCTTTTTGTGATGAATTTCCCAGGTGTTCTTTGAGTTTCTTGTATTTGGATGACTAGTTCTCTACCAAGGTTGGGGAAATTTTCCTCGATTATTCCTCTAAATATATTTTCCAAACTTTTAGATTTCTCTTCTTCCTCAGCAATGCCAATTATTCTTAGGTTTTGTAGTTTAACATAATCCCAGACTTCTTGGAGGTTTTGTTTATATTTTCTTATTCTTTTTTCTTTGTCTTTGATTAATTGGAAAACTTTGTCTTCAAGCTCTGAAGTTCTTTCTTCTGCTTCTTCAATTCTATTGCTGGGACTTTCCAGAGCATTTGCATTTCTCTAAGTGTGTCCATTGTTTCCTGAAGTTTTGATTGTTTTTTATTTATGCTATCTGTTTCATTGAATATTTCTCCCTTCACTTCTTGTATCTTTTTTTTTTTTTTTTTTAATTTCCTTACATTGGGCTTTGTTTCTCTCTGGTGCCTCCCTGATTAGCTTAATAACTAACCTTCTGAATTCTTTCTCAGGTAGATCAGGGATTTCTTCTTGGTTTGGATCCATTGTTGGTGAACTGGTGTGATTTTGGGGGTGGGGGGTGTTAAAGAACCCTGTTTTGTCATATTACCAGAGTTGGTTTTCTGGTTCCTTCTCATTTGGGTCAGCTCTGTCAGAGGGAAGGTCTAAGGCTCAAGGCTGGTGTTCAGTTCCTTTTGTCCCATGGGGTGTTTCCTTGATGTAGTACTCTCCCCCTTTTCCTAGGGATGTGGCTTCCGAAGACCTGAGCTATAGTGATTGTTATCTCTCTTCTGGATCTAGCCTCCAGTGAAGTCTACCAGGCTCTGGGCTGCTACTGGGATCATCTGCAAAGAGTCCTGTGATGAACTGTCTGTGGGTCTCTCAGTCATGGATATCAGCTCCTGCTCCAGTGGAGGCGGCAAGTAGGTGAAATGGACTCTGGACTCTGTGAGGATTCCTTAGATTTGATTGATTAGTGCACTATTTTTGTGCTGGTTATCCTCCTGCTGGGAGGTGGCACATTCAAGAGAGCATCATCTGTGGTAATATGGGGAGGAACAGGTGGTGGGTGGGGCCCTAGAACTGCCAAGAGTGTATGCCCTTTGTCTTTGGCCACCAGAATATGTAGGGAAGGACCATCAGGTGGGGGCAGGGCTAGGCATGTCAGACTCTTCTTGGGCAGGCCTTGCTGTGGCTGCTGTGGAGGATGGGGTTGAAGTTTCTAGGTCAATGGAGTTATGTTCCTAGGAGGATTATGGCTCCCTCTGCTGTGTTAATGCAGGTTGTCAGGGAAGTAGGGGAAAGCCAGCAGTCACAGGCCTCATCCAGGTCCCAGGCAACCCAAAGGGCTGACTCACTCCCACCATGCCCCTCCCAACAGCACCAAGTCTGTTTCCAGGCAGTGGGTGAGCAGGGCTGAGAACTTGCCCCAGGCTACTCGCCTCCCAGCTGCGAAAGTAAGTAGCGCTTTCCTTCTTCCCCTGCCTGTGGAGTCAGCACACAGGATTCATGCCCTCCCCCCAGTTTTGGCCAGAAAACTTTTTGATCAGCTCAAATTGTTACAAAGTTCAGCTGGAGGTTTCTTTATTCCTGTGGCCTTTTCCCAGTGCCTCTGGCAGTCCTCCTCAAGGACCCCTGTGAGGCAAGGCAGAAATGGCTTGTTACCTGAGCCAGCGAGCCCACAGGAACTTTCCTGCTGCTTCCTCTAACCCCATATTTCGCTTGGTCCTCTACATTGACTCAGCTGCGTGTAAGGTCAGAATCTTCTCCTGTACTCTAGAACTTCAGGTTCCCTCTCCAGTGGGGATATACGTTCAGGGGCAGAGGATCTCCCTTTCCCACTTCTACAGTTTGGGTACTCACAGTATTTGGGGTGTCTCCCGGGTCCTGCAGGAGTAATCTGCTTCCTTCAGAGGGTCTATGGGTTCTCTTGGCTTTCCTAATGTATTCCTGCAGTCATTCTTGAGTAAAAGTTCACAATGCAAGTCTCCACACACTGTTTTGTCTGTCCGAGTGGGAGCTGCAATCTAGTCTTGCTTCCTGTCTGCCATCATGATCTGCTTCTGCTTCTCATCCTAAGCTCTAGTTATACCATATTTCCTACCAGTTCCTGAACAGGCCACGTTTTCTTAGAGTTTTGACATTTTGTATATGCTCTTCTTCCGATCTAGAATACCTGTTCACCTTTTCCATCTAGGAAACTCCTATTCATTGAACAAGCCTATCTCTATAATACTTTCTCTGGGGAGGTTCCCCCAACTCAAAGGCAGAGTTGGTTGCCCCTTTCGCGATGTTCCTCTAGAACTTCATACATAACTCTATTTTCATTTTCAACCACCCTTAAATGTTGATCTTCCCATTAGACCATTAATTTTCTGATACTCATTTCCCTTTTTCATAATCTGGCCCAGTACCTGACATTTAACAATTGCTGAATAAATGTTTGTTTATTTTATTGACTGAATGAATATGTTTGTATAAATATAAATAAAAGGGACCACGTCTTCATTTTATCTAAAGCATGCATTGCCTACTCAGGTCAGAAAGTTGGTAAAAGATGCTATTTTTGTGAGATCAAAGTACAAGTAACACAGGTTAAAACACCCCAGTAGCCAAGATAATTAAATGTGCTTCAGCTTTGACATTTGCTTTAGTTGCCATTACATTAACTACTTTTGTAGCACAGCTGGGTCTAGTCAAAATTTAATACATCAACAGCTCTTGTTGATCAAGTCATTAAATAAATATCTAATGGTCACCAAAATTTTCCATCAGCTAACTGAATTAAATGATAGGTATTTACATTTTTAAACTCTGGGAGCTCTCTTTAATTATTTTAAAATTATTTTGATAATTTTCTGAATATAAACACAATATATAGCAACATATCTTTTTTAAAATTTAAAATTGAGAGAAACAAAAATTAGAAACCAAAACAACTTCTAAGAATATTGTTATACTTCTTTACAATTGTTTGTAAACAAATGTATGTATACAAATATGTACGTATAAAAATTATAAATGTATGTAAAGAATAGTAATTTTCTACTGCCCTTTCCACTTAAAATCATGCCACATATGGTCCTTATTATAATCAATAATCTTAAAAAAATGGTTCTTCACTTGTTTTAGCTACTCCCTTATTATTGGGCATTTAAGGATTTTATTCTTGGGACAAGTTCTTAAAAATAGAAATACAGAACTGAGTCTAAACAGTATAAACATTCTTACGGCTCTTGACACATGCCACCAATTCCCTAAAGAAAGGTTACCAATTGATATTCCTACCAGCAATGCCTGAGAATATTTACTTTTGCTTGATGTAGAACTTTTAAATCTTATCTTTTAAGTGTCATGTTATATCTATTTTCTATACTATATTCTGTTCATTTTCACGCACATGCACAATCTATAGGCTATTTTACCTTGATTGAGATAAATGTTAAGTTTACATCTGATGCCTGACAAGAGTTAAAATATATGAATTTGTTTTTTTTAATTTAAATTGCCTGATAGTAGGGCTCTTTTATCAATATATTTCTAAGACAATGCTAGTATCATGTAGGAATCACAAGCCTGATCTAGTTGGCATTTTAAAACATGCTATTTCTTTTCTCTATCATTATTTATAGTGTTTTATGTGCAATGAGAAATTGTGAAGCCTGGATAATAATAGATTTGAACTCTGAATCACACTTTTGTTAAGAGTTCTACCTTACAAAAACATCAACGGGTGAGAAGTTAAACAACAGTACAATTTTAAAGAAAATGATGGTAAATCGAGTACAAGTACCAAAACCTCCTTTTACAAATTTATATTTACCAGAATGGTTTTTCAAATTTTGTTTTTTGTGAAGATCAAGCTGTGTGAGGAAAAACAACTGTTTGTACTTGAATCATGTATTATAAAAAAGTAATGCATCTCCAACAAGCAACTGAGATGAGAAAATTTCTGGGATCCCTTTTCAATACCAAACAGCAAATATGAAGCATAGGTTTTTCTTTTTTTAATATAATGCAGGAACCATCATTAAACGACTTCTGTTAACCCTTTTAAATGCTCCTTTTATGATTATGGTGGAGAAGATGTTATTTACGTTTTCAAAGATTTTCCTTTTGTATAAAATTAGTTATGAAGTTATATGTACTCAATTAAAGGATTAATCCTTTATTGTTTTGACCAGTAATTAATGTAATTTTAATTCTTGGCCCCATTTAAGTTTAGGTTTTCAGACCATAGTACATTTGGGGTAGTATTAATCCTTTTTTTTTTTTTTTTTTTGAGATGGAGTCTCCCTCTGCCACCCAGGTTGGAGTACAGTGGTGCAATCTCAGCTCACTGCAACCTCCAACTCCTGGGTTCAAGTGATTCTCATGCCTCTGCTTCCAGAGATTACAGGCATTTGTCACCATGCCCAGCTAGTTTTATATTTTTAGTAGAGATGGGGTTTTGCCATGTTGGGCAGGCTGGTCTTGAACTCCTGACCTCGAGTGATCTGCCTGCCTCAGCCTCCCAAAGTGCTGGGATTACAGGTGTGAGCCACCGCACCTGGCCACTAATCCATTTTTGAAATCAGTTTTGAACAAAAACTCACCTTCTTGAACACTGCTGTATTCTCAGCCCCCAAAGTGACAGCTGAATACTCTGGCTAAAGGAATATCTCACCATGCAAATAATAAGATCATCTGAACATCCCTGGAACTCTCCCCCTCCTTTACATTCCTACTGTGGCTATCATAATTTAAGCCCTTTGAATTGTTGCAGTCGCCAACTAACTGCTTCCACCAATCCTCTCTGTATAACTCTGCCAGATTCATCTTCTTATAATACTGCTTGAACATGTCACTGGCTGCATGAAAATCTTTAATCATCCCTTATCATCTATAGCAGTCATCTGCCTCCAACCTCTTTTGAACGTGTATCTCTATCAATAAAACAATTTTGAGTGTGGATCACCACATATGCATATTTACATATAAATGACACATGTACAACATTGTCAATACAAGAAATTATTAGTAAAATTTATTTCTTTTTCTATATAAAGAATACATCTTTTTCTGTATGCAAATGTATTTTCCTACACACTCCCTAACTTTGGAGGCCACTGGTTTATGGGATAGACCATCCTCTTTAGTACAGCGTTCAAGGCCCTATATAGATAGATAGATTCTGATCTGCCTCCCAGATTTACTCCAATTACTCCTTTTCCAAAAGCCTCATTTCCATGTAAATTGGCCTCCTCACTTTCTTTCCATTTCTGTGCTTTTCCTTCTGGTTTGTCCTTTCTTTTTCTCTCAACTTATGCATATCTCAACTATCTTATAAGATCCAGCTCCAGTTCCTCCTGCTCCACTCTCTCCTTCCTCTAGATTTCAAAGCTGTTATTTTCTATTCTAACCATTTGGCAGTTAATTATGATTAATGTAGTTTTTACACACAGCCCCTGGTAAATCAAAGCACCCTATACATATCTGTTAATGTATGTATTACCACATGCAATAGAATTTTAAGCTGCAAAAATAATGATATGGATCAGATTTATAAAAAGAACTTTTGGACATAGGATATTTTTGAACATTAAATCATAAGAGACAGAGTCTTGCTCTGTTGCCCAGCCTGGAGTGCTGTGGCAGTCTCAGCTCGCTGCAACCTCTGCCCCCCTGGGTTCAAGCGATTCTCCTGCCTCAGCCTCCTGAGTAGCTGGGGTTACAGGTGCCTGCCACCACATTTGCCTAAGGGAGAGTAAAGCCTAGAAATAAGGCTGGTCTTGGGCAGGTGGGCTAGGTGGAAATAGGCTGGAATTCTTGAGTTCCTATTAGATCTGGGCCATTATAATTGGCGACTCTACAAATACTGAACCCTACCCACAGGGACATACATAGGACTGGCATTTCTTCAAGGAAAGTATTTGGCCTCTCAGGGGAAGGGCTATTTATCTCAAACATTTTCATTCTTCATTTGTGGGAAGCATGAGATACATTTGCATCCTTGAGATAAAAGAACATTTAGAGCAAACTGCGAGGTGTTTACATAAAATTCCAATGCTTCACATTTTATGCACCTTACATTGCTAAGGTAATGGATTAGCTGACCTTATGGAGCTTTTGTTTTTTGGGGTCATTTTGATGTATCTTCTAAGTAAAAACTGTTAAGGTAAGGGAGAAATTTTATATAGACTCTTAAAAGTATTTCTAGGAGCTTGTAAAATTTACTTAAAACCTCAGGGGAATATCGTCTCAAAAAGACTCCCCAAGTTTATCTGCTGCCCTCCTAGGGTCAAGTGTACAGAGGTGTATTCAGGCTGTGAACACTCCACTTTTGAAATGAAACCAAATCCATGCAGAGTTATGTGCTGAGTGTGGGAAGGAATGCTATGCCTCCATTCTCAGCACTTTCCCAGGACCCCGTCCTCAAACCTTAAAACCAATCTATTAGATTTTTTCCCCCTGTGTAGACACCATTTCAAGAACATGCCCCAACACTTAAATTTCAACATTTAACACATTGAAACACATTATCACTGTCCCTCTTGGATGCACAAGCACTCATTTAAGAATTCTATTTCATAAAAGAAGAAACTAAAATGTTGCAATAGAAGTAGTAAATACACAAATCAATAAATACTCATTTGGACTAACTGTGCAGAAATAAAAAAGATTAAATGCCACAGTGATTGCGACTCCAAATGTCAGACTCATCCATTCACCAACTATTCCTGGTCCAGGAACCAAGGAATTTGGTGCTGAAGAAATCATTATCTTTGAACTCATGAAACTTAAAATCCAGAGGACAAAAAGGGTAAGAAGTTCCCACATTGTTCTTATCATCATCACCATCACCAGGATCATTGTAGTAGGTGTTTTGCATTCATGTGAAGAACTGATTTTTTAAAAATTAAGTTATTATTGTTCTGGACAGAGAGTGAGGTTATGCCAGAGAGAGAGAGAGAGAGAGAGAGAGTGAGAGAGCGAGTCGAGCCCACTGGGTTCAAGAGAAGAAGTGAGGGCTAGGGAAGAAAGTTAATAAAGGAAAGGATGGAAGGAGAGTAATGGCATAGTGGGGAAAACACATCTGCAGCAAAGCTGGTCAACATTCAGGGCAAGATTGGGGAGAAGGGACCAAGATTGACTGGGCACTCTATACTGTGCCAGTCACTGTGCTAAGATGTTTTTAGACAATAGCTCATATAATTTTCAAAATATTACCTCATTTAATTCTGCAAAGCAAGTAATATTGTCTTCCTATTTCACAAATAACAAAACTGAGAGGTAGAGAAATTAAGTCACTTGCCCAGTATTATACAGCTAACAAGTGTCAGAGCTAGGATTCAAACCTAGGACTACCTAATGCCCAATTAATGCTCTTAACTGCTTTATACTGTTGCCTTTCCATAAGATAAACTACATGGAAAGATCTGACCAGTACTGTGCAACCTCTATCTTCTTCTGTCTTTTTTCAGGTGAAAATCTCAACTTAGAGAATATAATCTAACAATGCTACTGTATCTATCCCTGTTACCCAGTGGTCCAAGTTAGCACCTGCAAATTCCACCTAAAACTATCCAACTTTAAAGAGATAAAGTGGCAAGAATGTGACCTATAGACATTAGATTGCATATATGTGTTTGGTCAGTGTAGGTGAGAGATGGGACCAATGCAAAGGGCATTTTCTTGACTGACAGAGATAAGCAATCAGTCCCTAAGACAGTCAGGAGTTGAACAACATTGGAATGTCCAGATTTATATCAACAGGAATGTCAAAATCTTAAACTGCTGGATCTAAAAGTTATCACTAACTTTGAACAGTAGGAGACAGAAAAGAAGAATAATTTATCTTCTGGATGAGCTGCTCAAGACTCATTTGCATTTTAGGGAACTGAGCTCCAGAAAAATAAAAAATCAACCTAAAACCTTATAAGCCTAGCAGCCACTTAGGCAAATTAACAAAATGCATTCTCTGCACAGAAAATCATGGGGTTTTCAAATATCAGAAAATATTACTGTCAAGATGATTGTAAAAGATAAGCTCCAAATATTAAATATATTAATTTTGTTGTCAAAAATAAACCCTGCTGGAAGACAAACACTCAAAATGATGTTTTAGGGCCTTTAAGTTCTAGGAAGAAATGATTTTTTTAAACATTAAGGTCTTAATGTTCTCTGCAGAGAGAGGGAGACTATACCAGAGGGAGACTCAAAATTGAGTTTAGGAATAGATCTGGAGGGAGGGCAGAAAGGTGATCAAAGAGTGAATTGGTGGAGAGCGATTACATAACTGTGAAAGTATTTACAGTTCCAGTGATGCTGTGTTTAGAGACAGCTGGCCAGCTGGTGAGGCAGTGAGGCCGGGGGAGAGAAAGAATCAGGATTTACTGGGTACCTAACACTATGCCAGACGCTTTGCTAAGTTCTTTCCAGACATTATCTCATTTAATTTTCACAATAATTCTATAATACCTGACAGCATTATTATATCTGGATCCCCAAGTTACAGATAAGGAAACAAAAGTTAAAAGAATGGAAGTGATTTGCACAATGTCACAGAACTAGTCAGTGCTAGAGGCTGGATATGAATCCAGATTTTTTATTTTTTTACTCCAATGCCCATGCCTTTTCAACTAGACCACCCTGACTCAGACTTTCTTACATTGAGACTATTCTCTGACATATGAAAGCAAAAATAACCTAGGACAAATACTAATGGCATAGGTAGACCACAGAGGCTGGACTTCAATAACAATCTGGAAGTAACTGAATTGCTTTCTAATATAAGTTTCACTAAATCCTCCATGTAAGGTCATCAGTGTTAAGTCACAAGTCATCACCACAGCAGGGGACAGGGTCTATTCTGAAGTCTTCCCACTGGTATCTGCTAGGGCCCCACCTTCTAACCCCTCTTCAAGTTTTCCAGTGCAATCTTCTCAAGGAAAACAGGGAATGAGACAAAGGCAGCGTGGGAGGGAAAAAAAGAGACAGTACAAAGGTAGATACAAACCACAACACAGCAAATCCAACACTGTCAGCCTGTCACTTGTAGAAATCCCAGAAAATGTAAAAATCACACTGTGAACTGAGGCCATGAGGCCTCACCGTCTCCATTCTTCTGCTGTACCCTATGCACAGACCTTGGATACAATTGTCACCTTCTGATTTACCACTCCTTATTCCCTCACTAGACTGTCTGACTGAATACAAATTACTTGAGAATTAAGAAAATCCACTGAGCAAAGTGACTCAAGATGTGGATGATATAGCTATACTATATGTATAAGTATATAGTATAGCTCAAGACCTGTTTCCAGAGGGCAACCTGCATGTCTTTTTAAAGGATATAGAGAATATAAAACATATTTTTTTGCATAAATGGATAATTCCTCAAATAAAAACTGGTGACCATAAACAGCACTGTCTCAAACTCAAGAAAAGATGTAGAAATCTTATTTTATCGGTTCCTGCACCTCCTGCCAATACTGCCCCATTTGGGGCAGCTGACAGCAAACCACACTCTTTAGGCCTCGCACCCACCTTCTACAATAAGGACAAATCAGATGTGACATGCAGGAGATGAGGTGGAAAGTGTCTGGGACCAAGAAGAAAGAATGCTGAAACTGGTCAAGCATAGAATTAAGGAATACAGAAAGGAAAGTGTCAGTCTGGCCTGGCTCTCTGAGGCACCAGCAGGCGCGCTATATTTGCTAGAGGCCAGCACAGAGCTAGTTCAGATGGAGAACAACTGCTTAGCGCCTGACAGGCTGAAGACCAAGCAGCTGGCTGTGGAGACGCTGCTGATGCAGAGTGTCTGGCCGGATTCTGACATGCACGTAAAGAAGCAGCTTTGCCCCTGACATTGTGGTTAGGACAATGGGATCCAAAGCCAGGGGGTACAGACAGGGTGGCGCATGGCCAAAACCTCAGCCAACCAGGTCAGCAAGCGAAGCAACAGTTATGTGAGCAGCAGACACAAATACAAGCTAGACAGACTTCCATGGTGTCATGTTGACCTTGACATGGACAGGAGAACATTAACTAAAGGGCAAAGATGTTTTTCTTCGTATAAAGAAAGCTGGCATTTATGGAGTCCCTATCCTGTGCCAGGCAGTATGCTAAATACTTCATATGCATTAGTTCCTTTACTTTTCCTCAACTGAACCTCACAGTAACACTGGGCACTGGGTTCACCCTGGCTACAAGTCAAAGGTATATTTGTTCACATTTGTATAAATAGACATCCTAAAATGTCCAGGCATAAATTGACACATTATTACAGAGAATACTGAGCTGTCGATTCCAGCTTCCCAGCTCTCCTTGGCTTGACTCACCACCATGTTGCTTAAATCTATTTCTGTGTACCGGGGGATTAATAGCACAAAGCATCAAATTGTTCTGAGCAAATAATTCTGTCTTTAAATTCTTCAAGTGATAACTGATATTAAAGAGACTTTTTTTTAAAATAAAGAGGTCAGGTCATGTCCTCAATCCTTGACTTCACAAGAGACCCAAACAAGAGAGGATAGTTCAATAAACCACCATCCCAGCACACATATGTTCAAGGGCTCTGAACAGTAACAATGTTGATTTATTCATTTTTGAGCCTTGAACCTGGAGTTCTTTGAGTCAACTACTTAATCTAATCTTAGCAGATGATTTTCTGTCCAGTATTAAATAATTGTACCACAGTGAGTTTGTTTGTTTCCTAATAGACTATGGCATTAAATGCTAAGTAAATAAGATTTATCCCAGTGTTCCACAGTCTGCTTCCTTACTTCATCCCCCTGAAGTTCTCAAATAAGAAAAACATTTCGTCCTTTATCATGAGCAATAACAGTTTCTCCTCTCATCTAGATATGTATGCTATAGACCAGAATAAAGTTTTATTTCAAGAATTAGATCACCATATACATTAAAGCATAACTGTGTTCTGGCTGCCTGTGTTTTTTTGGGTGAAATCACAATCCACTTTGAAACTTTACACACATTTGTCATTTTAGAAATAGTTCTTTGCTTTGGCTTTTGAGTAAGTAAGGAATTTTTCTAAGGACAGTGTCAAATAGCCCTGTGATTACTCCCATTTTGGTGTGCTAATCATTATCTTCCATTACCAGCCTACAGACACTGTCAGTTTTGAAAACAGACACTTCATAGAAACTAAAATATGAGTCAGGAGGCAAGCAAGTTCTCAGTGGCATTTGCATGTTATTTTATTGTAGGCATTTCTGCAGGGTGGGCCTGCTTTGATAGCTCCTAGGGGCATCGTGGGAGGACGCTAGAACTCAAAGATAAAGATCTAACTGAAAAGCGCAGCTTCTGTTAAAACAGTTTGATGCCAAAAATTAAGCCACACAGAAAACTGTTGTGTAAAATTCCACATGAAATAGAGGAGTATGTCTCTCTTAATAGATGCTCCTCTCATTCCAGAATTCTGTTAAAGACGTTGGTATATTTGAGACCTGTTTAGAGTTCTGTAGAAGAAACTTCAAACAAACTTTTGGAGAAGGCAAGACTGGGAACAGTAGTGTGCTTTTTAATAACTGAGGCTGAATATGCTTTCCTCTGATTTTCTTTTATGTTTCTTCATAAAGCATTTTTCATGCTTTCCTGCTATTTTGCAGTGCCTATTTTTTCCTAATATACTTGGGTTGCCAAACTAAAAAAGAATCTCTGCCCTCATGTACTCCATTTAGTTGAAAGACGAGTTTCAACTCTTCCATGTAGGAGAATGAGCCAGCAACCTGCCACAGAAGTAACAAAAGGCCCCTTCAGAGGCTGTCAATTTCTAGCCCCCGATATTCTGTGACCAGATAAGTCGGTTCCCGGTGCACCTGGGTCCTCCTGGGTTTGCCAGCAAGGGTTGTCAGCATAACGCCTCAGGGAACCAGCCACTGCTTTTACATTTTAATAAGTATTTTGTTTTCCTTACTTTTTCTTGTTTGTTCCCCGGGGTTCTAAGAAAGGGAAAGACAGTAATAACCAACTCATATAGGATAGAATCAGCTAAGTTTGGCTGATTTGCAATTTGGACTAAGAAATCAAAGCTGGAATTTTTCATATAGGTCAAATATTTAGAAGGCTACAAATGTGATTTGCATAGCTTTTATTTCCCTTGCACTTCTTTGTATACTGAATGATTCCCCCTGTCCTGTCTACTGACTATAAAAGTTGGAGTGGTATAACAGACCTGTATGACAGTGCCTGCTGGATTCAAGCCCCTGACACCCTTTTTTTGGGTCTGGTTTGTATAAATCTAAGAAATGGCAGGACATAGACATGGGAAGAGACTCTTCAAAAAAGCAACTCAACTTTCAGATTCTTTTGCCACATCTCAATCACACTTCTATTCCTCTTAGGCAGTGTTAACAGTCTTCTCAGTTTCAAAACTGTTTTCATTCTTGTACTGAAATTCTGAGAGCCTTCTACAAGAGCAAATAACCCCTCAAAAAAACCACAGGTCCAAGGACTTCAGTTCAGTCAGCAGACTCGCTGGCTGAAACTATACGGTCTCTGTTAGCGGCACTGTCCAGCTTGCTTAAATTGCTTCCCTCATCAGACATTTTTGGGGAAAATATTCAGGATTCTAAACTCCAGAGGAAACCTGGGATGTTGGTGGTTAATGTCAGTGAATTTTATGGAACATATAAAATAGGCAATGATATTTTTTATTTTAGGTTCCCATTATTCAGTGCAGCGATGTATGCATATATGAGAAAAAAATTCCTCTGGAGTGGGAAGATTAGCCCTGAATGACCACAAACTGATATTATCACAACTATATATACTCACACTCACATAGTCAGATTTCAGTGCATCAAACTGATAATGTTTTCAGTGAATAAATGAGGTTTATTTGTAATTAGTGTTACATATATGCTGTTAACATGTTAGAACCCATCAAAAACCTGCGTAGCACAGTTTAGGATCTAAGCTATGATAGAACTTTTCTTGCCACCTTTCACACTCTTAAATGTTACTGTAGAAGAAGTTCTTTTTGCTGGCTATTCAAAACAGATTTTATTTTATTTTTTAAATGTATTTTTATTTTTTATAGAGACAGAATTTCCCTATGTTGTCCTGGGTGGTCTTGAACTCCTGGATTCAAGCAATTATCTCACCTCAGTCTCCCAAAGTGCTGGGATTACAGGCCTGAGCCACTGCACCTGGCTTCAAAACAGATTTTAAATCAGTCCATATAAAATGATCATAGGCCAGGAGCAGTGGCTCACGCCTGTAATCCCAACATTTTGGGAGGCCGAGGTGGGTGGATCACGAAGTCAGGAGATTGAAACCATCCTGGCCAATATGGTGAAACCCTGTCTCTACTAAAAGTACAAAAATTAGCCATGTGTGGTGGTGCACACTTGTAGTCCCAGCTACTTGGGAGGCTGAGGCAGAAGAACCACTTGAACCCGGGAGGCGGAGGTTGCAGTGAGCCGAGATCGCACCACTGCACTCCAGCCTGGACAATAGGGTGAGACTCCATCTCAAAAAA
>NW_016806225.1:1402955-1431421 GCF_001698545.2 Rhinopithecus bieti | reverse complement strand
AAAAAAAAAAAAAAAAAAAAATCATAAATATTCAGTTGCTACAGAAAAAATTCCCAATCAAGTCACATTTATAGAGGCCCTTTCTTCAGTCCCATAAAAATTTATTTTAATTCATTTTGTCTTTATAATAAAACAAATGTTCTTTCCTTCTTAAAACCGAATAAATCACATTCATCATTAAAAATTTGGAAAACACAGAAAAGAAATAGTCAAAACCCGATTAACAAGAGATAATCTTTGTTAACATTTTGGTATTTTTGTTTAATCTTTATTTTTTCATCATATTTTAAGTTTCTTATAGTTGATTCATTACACATGTATATTTTCATCTCACATTAAAGCTTAGACATTTAGCACAATAGACTGTGCTATTTCACAGTCTCTCTATATTTCTATTTGTATTCTCTGTGAAATATTCCATTTAAGGATGAAGCGAACTTCAACTGCTTTTCAATTGTTGTACTTTTCATTTATTTCTGATATTTAACATTACAAATAACATTGTAATGATTAGCTTTGAACTAAAGCTTTTTCAGATATTTGAATTTTTTCAGGATAATTTATGAGAAGTAAAATAAGTCAAAGGGTAATTTTGTAGCTCTTGATGTATATACAGTATTGCCAAATTACTTTTTAAATCGTTGGTACCAAATTATTTTCCCACAGTGTATGAAAATGCATTTTTCGTTGCTCTCATACCAATATTCTGTTTTTTGTTTTGTTTTGTTCTGCTTAAATCACTAATTTAAAAGACTACAAGTGTCATTTCAGTGTTTTGAACTGAATTATATGTATTTGATTGCTACTGGGATTTAACATTTTAAACTTTTTTTTTTTAACAAATTATGTATTTTGGACTTTTATTTATTTATTGCAGTCATGGGGATTCTTTATTATTGATTAGTATGAATATTTTATGTATTAAGGATATTATTGGTTATAATTTCATTGGAATTCTTTCATGTCCTTTAAGTTGAATTCTGTGAATTTTCTATCTAAGCTTTTCAACCCTCAGTCTTCCCGCTAACATTTCAAAGGATGGCCTTGGATTTCAACATAATGGAAATCAATTAGGAGAGTTAAAGAAAAAGACAACAGGATAGTTAAATCCAAAATGTAATTCCATCTCTAAGGTTATATGTTTAATATTACTGTTTCTCAACACATATCAAAATGTCTTACTAAGTCTGGTTAGTAAAGACAGATGATTATATCCTAGATGTCAGTGATAATGATAGTCAACAAAATAACTTATAATAGTACTTAGCAGAATTATGAGGTTCAAAGTAGATGCTGTAACCATCCTGCCTCACCTACCACAAGCAGTGACAATTATCCCCCCTTCCTTGGTGTAGCATAGTGAGGAATGGTGTCATTTTAAAGGCCCCTTCCAAGCAGAGGATACCAATATGCACCTATGCTTATCTTAGACCCTTATGGTACTCTTCAGTCATCAAATTCACTTGGCAAAGCATGCATATTATTCCAGATTGAGTCAGATAGCACCAGGCCACTGGAGAAATGTAGCATAGGTAACCTCACAGTGCAAATCTAGTGATGGGTCCCCAAAGTACATCACAGCTGATTATAGCTGAAGAATAAGTCAAGACTTTCAGGCTTCAAGAGAAATATGTAGGGACTTATAGCATGTGGGGTCCTAGGAAATAAAGTCTTTTGTTTTTTCCACTAAAAAAATATAGAATAGTCATTAGGAATTTGGGTTTATAAAACCAAAAACTACAAAGTTTACAAAACTACAAAAACACACTGATGTACACAGACCAGTGACACTATAAAGCAACCACATAAACAAGTCTGCAAAATAATTGGCTAACATGATGACAGGATCAAATCCATAGATATCAATACTAAGCTTAAATGTAAATGGGTTAAATGCCCCAAATAGAAGACACAGAGTGACAAGCTGGATAAAGAACCAAGACCCATTGTTATGCTGTCTTTAAGAGACCAATGTCACATGTAATGACACACATAGGCTCAAAATAAAGGGATGGAGGAAAATCTACCAAATGGAAAACAGAGAAATGCAGGGGTTGCAATTCTAGCTTCTGACAAAAGAGACTTTAAACCAACAAAGATAAAAAAAAAAAAAAAAAAAAAAAAAAAAAAAAGACACAGAAGGGCATTATATAGTAGTAAAGGGTTAAGTACAACAAGAAAACATATTCTAAATATACATGCACCCAACACAGGAGTACCCAGATTCATAAGGCAAGTTCCTAGAGAACTTCAAGGAGACTTAGCCCCACAATAATAGGTGGAGACTTTAACACCCCACTGACAATATTAGACCGATCACTAAGACATAAAATTAACAAAGATATTCAGGACCTAAACTCAGCCCTGGATCAAATGGACCTGGATCCAATAGATATCTACAGAACTCTCCACCCAAAAATAACAGAATATACATTCCTTTTCATCGCCACATGGCACTTTCTTTAAAATAAATCACATAAAGTAAAACACTCCTCAGCAAATGTAAAAGAACGGAAATAATAACAAACAGTCTCTTGGACCACAACACAATCAAAATTGAAATAAAGACTATGAAATTCACTCAAAACCATACAATTACATGGAAATTGAATAACCTTCTCCTGAATGACCTTTGGGTAAACAATGAAATTAAGGCAGAAATCAAGATGTTCTTTGAAACTAATATGAACAAAGATGCAATGTACCAGAATCTCTGGGACACAGATAAGGCAGTGTTAAGAGGGAAATCTATAGCACTAAATGCCCATATCCAAAAGATAGAAAGATCTCAAGTTAACAACCTAACATCACCACTAAAAGAACTGGGGAACCAAGAGCAAGCAAATCCCAAAGGTAGCAGAAGACAAGAAATAACCAAAATCTGAGCTGAATTGAAGGAGATAAAGACACAAAAAGCCATTAAAAAAGATCAACAAGTGCAAGAGTTGATTCTTTGAAGAAATTAATAAAATAGATCATTAGCTAGACTAACAAAGGAGAAAAGAGAAAAGATTCAAATAAACATAATCAAAAATGATAAGGGGGATATTACCCTGACTCCACAGAAATATAAACAACCATCAGAGAATATTATGAACACTTCTATGCACATAAACTAAAAAATCTAGAAGAAATGGATAAATTCCTGGATACATACACCCTCCCAAGACTGAACCAGGAAGAAACTGGATCCGTGAATAGACCAGTAATGAGTTCTGAAATTGAGGTAGTAATAAATAGCCTACCAACCAAAAAAAGCTCAAGGCCAGATGGATTCACAGCTGAATTCTACCAGATGTACAAAGAGCTGGTACCATTCTTACTGAAGCTATTCCAAAAAACTGAAGAGGGACTACTCCCTAACTCATTCTATAGGCCAGCGTTATCTGGATACCATAGCCTGGCAGAAATACAAAAAAAAAAAAAAAGAAAAGAAAACTTCAGGCCAATATCCTTGATAAACATTAATGCAAAAATTCTCAACAAAAGACTATCAAACTGAATCCACTGGCACATCAAAAAGTTTATCCACCACAATCAAGTAGGCTTCAACCCCAAGATGCAAGTTTGGTTCAGCATGTGCAAATCAAGAAATGTGATTCATCACATAAACAGAACTAATGTCAAAAACCACGCGATAATCTCAATAGATGCAGAAAGGGTTTTCAATAAAATTCAACAACCATTCATGCTAAAAACTTTCAATAAACTAGATATTGAAAGAACATACCTCAAAATAATAAGAGCCATATATGGCAAACCTACAGCCAACATCATACTGAATAAGCAAAAGCTGGAAGCATTCCCCTTGAAAATCATCACTGGACAAGGATTCCTTCTCTCACCACTCCTATTCAACATAATATTGGAAGTTCAGACCAGGGCAATCAGGCAATAGAAAGAAATAAAGTGTATACAGATAGAAAGAGAAGAAGACAAATCATCTTTGTTTGCAGATAACATGATCCTATATCTAGAAAACCCCATTGTCTCAGCCCAAAATCTTCTTAAGCTGATAAGCAACTTCAGCAAAGTCTCAGGATACAAAATCAATGTGTAAAAATCACTAACCTTCCTATACACCACCAACAAGCAAGCAGAGAACCAAATCATAAATAAACTTCCATTCACAATTGCCACAAAAAGAATAAAATACCTAGGAATACAGCTAACTAGGGAAGTGAAAGATCTCTACAAGGAGAACTACAAACCACTGCTCAAAGAGATCAGAGATGATACAAACAAATGGAAAAACATTCCATGCTCATGGATAGAAATAATTAATATCTTTAAAATGGTCATACTGCCCAAAGTAATTTTTAGATTCAATACTATGCCTATTAAACTACCATTGACATTCTTCACAGAACTAAAACAATTTATTTCAAAATTCACATGGAACCAAAAAAGAGCCCAAATAGCCAAGGCAATCCTAAGTGAAAAGAACAAAGCTGGAGGCATTGTGCTACCTGACTTCAAACTATGCTACAGGCTACAGTAACCAAAATAGCATGGTACTGGTACAAAAACAGACACATAGACCAATGGAACAGAATAGAGAGCCCAGAAATAAGGCCATGCAACTGCAATTATCTGATCTTCAACAAAGCTGACAAAAACAAGCAATGGGGAAAGGTTTCCCTATTTAATAATTGGTGCTGGAATAACTGGCTAGCCATATGCAGAAGACTGAAACTGGACCCCTTCCTTATACCATATATGAAAATTAACTCAAGATGGATAAAACTTCAATGTAAAACCCAAAACTATAAAAACCCTGGAAGACAACCTGGGCAATACCATGCTCGAAATAGGCATGGGCAAAGATTTCATGATGAAGATTCATGAAAAGCAACTGCCACAGAAGCAAAATTTGACAAATGGGATCTAATTAAGCTTAAGAGCTTCTGCACAGCCAAAGAAACTATCAACAGAGTAAATAGACAACCTGCAGAATGGGAGAAAGTTTTTGCAAACTTGGATCTGACAAAGGTCTAATATCCAGCATCTGTAAGGAACTTAAATTTACCAGAAAGAAAACAAACAATCCTATTAAAAAGTGGGCAAAGGACATGAACAGACACTTCTTAAAAGAAGACATACATGAGACCAACAATCAAACAAACAAACAAAAAGCTCAGCAGCACTGATCATTAGAGAAATGCAAATCAAAACCACAATGAGATACCATCTCACACCAGTCAGAATGGCTATCATTAAAAAGTCAAAAAATAACAGATGCTTGTTGGGTTGTGGAGAAAAAGGAACACTTATACACCATTGGTGGGTGTGTAAATTAGTTCACCCATTGTGGAAGACAGCGTGGCAATTCCTCAAAGGCCTAAAGACAGAAATACCATTCAACCAAGCAATGTCATTACTGGGTATATAGCCAAAAGAATATAAATCATTCTATTATAAAGACACATACACACATATGTTCACTGCAGCACTATTCACAATAGCAAAGACATGGAATCAACTTAAATGCCCATCAGTGATAGGCTCGATAAAGAAAATGTGGTACATATCCATCATGGAATACTATGCAGCCATAAAAAAGAACGAGATCATGTTCTTTGCAGGGACTTGGATGGAGCTGAAGGCCATTATCCTCAGCAAATTAGCACAGGAACAGAAAAACAAATGCCACATCTTTTCACTTGTAAGTGGGAGCTAAATGATGATAATACATGAACACATAGAGGGGAACAAAATGCACTAGGGATTTTCGGAGGATGAGGGTTGGGAAGAGGAAAAATAACTAATGGGTTCTAGGCTTAATAGCTGTGTGATGAAATAATCTGTATAACAAACCCCATGACAGAGGTTTACCTATGTAACAAACCTGCACTTGTACCACTGACCTTAAAATAAAAGTTAAAAAAACAAAAAGATAAGAAAAAGGAGTATTTAAAAATTTTGAGCTTAGAATTTGACTTTGTTAAAATCTAGGAGGCACCACTTAACATACTTGCTAAAGCCACATGATCTTGGGCAAGTGAATCAGTTTCTCTAACTAAGCCTCAGGTTCCTTATCTGTAAAATGGGAGTAATAGAGAAATACAAGCCTCATGGGGACATTGTGAGGGTTAAGTGAGAAAATCTTGTAAAATGTCTAGTAGATAGTAAACACCTGATAAATGTTAGCTTTTGCTACGCTAGTATCATGTACCTTCTTTAAAGCCAATTCTTTGTTTAATAAGCTATTCTTGTTTATTATGAGTCTTTTAACAAAGGCAGTTTTTTGGTTTGTCCAGAAAATAGCAAAGAACAGCAGTAAACAAAAGTGAGCTGGAGGCCAGTACATTGACTGCACGAGAAGTTACAGCAGGCAACTAACTAAATCAACACAGAAGAAAGTGTTATCACAACAGAATGCAGGAATAAACCTCGAGTAATCAAGGAAAGCTTCAATGATATTTCATATCTCCCCACTCAAAAAAGCAAACATTTTGCCCTTGATGTTCTTTAGCTTCATTATAATGTAAATATAGAAAGAGGTTTTAAAAATTTCATCTTGCTTGGCATGATTTGTCCTTTTTGGAATATGAATACTCACATCTTGCCTTAATTCTAGAAACTGTTCAGCAATTTTCTCTGTTTTCTCCCACTGGAACTATTTACTGATATAGAAAAGAACTTCTTACATTACAAATTCTTTTAAATTTTCAGTTCTCTTTTCTCTGTTTTGCACAGCTTGGTAATGTCTAATTTCTGTGATCCAATTTATAAAGTCTCCCTTTGATAGCATTCTCTTTATTTATTCCTTCTATTTAGATTTTTTCTAGAAAACCTAAATGACTATACATTTTTATTTCTAATCATTTAAATCGGTTGTCTTTTGCATCTGCATGTTCTAATTTGATTACCACTTAGTTGTTATTTCATAAATTCCTGTTTTGAGTTTTTAATGGATGCTATTCACTTTTTATTTTCTGAAGATTTTAAGCATATTTATTTTCAAGTCTTTTCTGTCATAATCATGCCACCGTATGATGATGAGAGTAGCATGGCATGGTATGACAGCTATAAACTCAGGTTGCTGTACAGCGTAGGGAAATGTGAGACTGAGGAGACAGGATAAGCAGAAGAATAAAGGTGATTAAAATTATCTTAATTATTAAAAGGTGAAAAAGCCACCGGGTGATTTTAATTTTTCTCAAGTTAGATTTCAAACTATTTAGAGAAAAATGCTGAATCTTTTAAAAGGTTAAGACATGCAACAAACGGCTCATTTTACAAATTCAGATGCTAACTATTACCAGGTAGTCTTCATTGTCCGTTGCTTAGCAAAAGAGCTTAAGACTTAACATTGTTCTCAATAACTGTGAGCTGAGTGGATAAATAAAGATTAGATGGCTGCATATGAAGTAATGATGAATCCCACACATGGGAAGCCTCAAGTCAAGTGAAATGACCATTAATGCCATATCTTTTCAATTCCAAAAGTATGCTTTTTCACATTTAATGTTTCTAGAATTAGAATGGTCTTATGATCAATGTATACACTCATTGACAAACTTTTACAAGAAATTTTCTCTTGAAAATTTTTTTATGTCTAAAGTGCATCTCTCAACTAATGTTATTTGGAATTTAAAAACAGAATATTTAAATATCATAATTATAAAAGGCTTTAAATATGTATATGAAAACACATAAAATGATAGCAATAATTTGTTAATTTCTAATTAAATGGAAACAAAAGAGAACAATTTATAGCTAAAAGGAATAGGCTATGTTACACAGTAAAGTCAGCAAAAATCTGAACTTGGCCAAAATCAGATGAAAATTAAATAGTAAGACTTGAATTCTTTGCAGAAAAATAAGCTTTTCCTAGCTCTCTAGGGTCTGTCTATATCAAAACTTTGACTCTTCTAGCTAAAGTGAGTTTTCTAATAAACCAGTGGAACCAATTTTATGAGCTTTAATCTACCAAGCTAAGAGGACTTTAATTGGTAGAAAAAAAACTAAAAGTGGACTTGTGAATGCTTTTGATCAAAATTGAGGTATCTCTGGGAGAAATTTTTCCCTTGAGGCTAAGAAAATATTTGAAGAGACTTTCCAAACAGAAGATCCCAGATGAAAGACCGTAGTACAGAATTATGATGCAGTTATAAATTCTGATTCTTTCATGCCCTAGCAATACTGGAGGGAGTGATGGGAGACCTGGGACTTTTCTAAAACAAGGCCACTGGCTCCTCCTGGTAGAACATTTCCAGATGCTTTGCCTACCTTAGTCCACTAATAGCAAACTAACTGCTTTGCTCTAGTCAATTAACCAACCAAGGCTCTGGGGGGAAATGGTAAAGTCTTTGAAAAGAATGATCATTCAGTAAACCTCCCCCAATGTTAGGACCTAATGATAATTCTTTGAGAGAAGCTGAAAACAGATATGAAAAAAATACACAAATTGTGTATATAAGCACAAGCAACTGGTTGAAAAGAAGAACCAATTATAAAATAATTTGTAAAGGTACTGAATTAAAATTAAGAACATTTTCACAGATATACTATGTACAGATTCACGTTTTGACCCCTAAAATATATTTCCCTAAAGACTTGCAAGAGCAAACTAAATTCTAACTTAAATCTTATTGATAAAATAGATTTTGTACCCTATTTACAGGTCACAACCTGTGAAAATAAAAGCTGAACCTTGGTACATATTAAGTAGAGAATGATGAAATAATAAACACTTTGAAACGGGAAAGACTTTGACGGTCATGTAACCCAAACCTTTCCTGGTCTGCAAATCCTTTGTGCAACTCTAGGACCAAAGGATCTTGTAGGCTCTGCTTTTAAAAAGTCTTTAGCCACCAGATGACCCTTTCCTTTCCTTCACAGCCAAGCGCCCTGAAGATTAATAGTTCATGATCTATATGTCCTCTCTTCTCATTTTCACCTCTACCCTTGGTGATCTGAGACTTCCATCTTCCTTACTCCACTGAATCTATTCTTACTAAAACCACAAAAAGCCCCCAGTTGCTGAATCTGTGGAAATAATTTCTGTTCTCATCTTCTTGATTTGTGCTTGGCACTTCACACCATTGTCCACCCGGTTCTTTCTGGCTTTCTCTCCTTCCTCGCCTTCCTTCACATCACTTGCCTGCTTCTCTTCTATTTTTCCAGCAATTCCTTCTTGTCTTTCTCATGTGCTTCTTTTCCTCTGCCCTTTAAATTCTGGTCTACTCTGAATACCTTCTCTGATTCATCTCCCAAATTTCCTTGGCTTCAACTACCATCTAGAAAATCACAAATCTTTTGACTTTTTAGTAATGGCCATTCTGACTGGTGTGAGATGGTGGAAAGAGGGAGAGGATCCAGAAACATAACTAATGGGTACTAGGCTTAATACCTGGGTGATGAAATAATCTGTATAACAAACCTCCATGACATAAGTTTACCTATGTAACAAACCTGTACTTGTACCCCTAAACTTAAAATAGAAGTTTTTTTTTTTAAAAAGCCTCACAAGTCTAAATTGCAGCTCAGATCTTTATCTGAGCCCCAAATCTAACTATTCAGCTGCTATCAGACATTGCCATTTGGATTTCCCACCAGTCCCTCAAATTCAGCATAATCAAACCAAATGCATTATTTCCCCCATTTAAATTAGAATGCCAATTCCTCTGTTTACTCTTCTAGCAATCCATTCAAACTATATGCATTATTTTGCCCCCCATAAATCAGCTTCTTCTGCATTTATTATTTTACATAACCATCCATCAAGATATTCAAGTCAGAAACCTAGGATTTTCTTAACAGTTCTCTTATATTCAGCCATTATAAAACAACAACAACAACAACTTCATTTTAATGATAAATATTTGTTCAGCATTTACTATATTTTAGGCCCTCTTATAAACTTTATAAATTTTTATCTCATTTAATTTTCACAACAATCTTATAAGTATTATTGTAATTCCCATTTAACAGAGTCATAAATTGAGGCAGATATTAGTTGGTAAATTCCCAAGTTAAAATACCCAACAAGTGGTGGAGCTGGTGTTCAAACCTAGATGGTCTGACTTAAGAGCCTACGGGTCTTAACCAGTAAGCTAGTTATCAAGACCAGAATGATTTAATTCTTCAACCTCTTTCAAGTATGCCCCCTTTGCTCCATCCTCATAGCTATTGCCTTGCTTAGGTTCCCATCGTTCACTAGATTCAACTCAAAGTTTCATGAATGCCAAGATCACAAGTGCCTTTGTTGACCAATGTCCCACACAATGATTAGCACTTAGCATATCCTGAATAGTGTTTTTTGATGAAATAAAGTATTTTTATCATGTTAATAATAGGTCGACGGACATATAATCTAGTGTCCAAGCAGGGAACATGTTGAGATTGAAACGGGGTACTATCAAAAATTACTGTAGGTCAACGGGAAAAAATTGGGACTGTCCCAGACAAACTGGGACATGTCATCACCTTAATAATTGGGCTACTTCCATATGCCAGGTTCTTTTTTTGGCAATTTGATACCATTTTCTCCTTCTATGCTCTCCCTAGTATTATAGGGATTGGAAGCATGAGAACTACATTTCTTAGAATCTCTGCCAGCAGGGTTATGGTTTAAATTAAGACAATTAGACTCATTCATGTAAGGTTTCAAAGACAAAAGATAAATAGAACTATTATTACTATTTTGAGACGGGCAGTCACATGGACTTGAGTAGACCCCAGATGTGAGCTTTTGCTAGCAGCTTCCGAGTGTCTTCCTATTAACCACTCACTTTGGTGCTATAGACAGCTGAGATCATTGGTGACAGTTTCCTGTAGTTCCTATGCTTCATGATTTCCTGCATACTAGTAGTTGCAACCTGATCTTCCCTCTCTGAAGCCTTCCAACATTTTCCAGGCCCTGGTATTTTACAGTAATTAACCCTAGCTGTCTCAATAGACAAAACGCTGAAATCTCTGTGGCTTATCCCAGTAAAAGGTGACTTTTTGCTCACACAAAATCCAGTGCAGACTGGCAAGAGATCTCCTCTATCTGGTGACTCAGATGACCAGGATTCATCCATATTTTTATTTTCTATTTCAACATACAGCTCCAAGGTTTCTTCCAGGGAAAGTGAGGGTTGAAAGAGGCACACAAGCTCTTAACCACTTAGGCCCTGGGATATTAAAACTTCCCTCCCCTTCACAGTCCTTCGGCCAAGACTATTACAGGGTCCCAACTAACAGCAAGAGAGAACGAGAGAACAATATAGTGTTTGGTAAACATTAATTCTTTCTGTTACAGAATCTATTTCCTAAATTAAATTACTTCCTGCTTGAAATAACTAGTTTCTCTTCTCCTTGTTGATACAATATGAAATAATACATAATATAAAACCTGAATATATTAACTTGATGAAGAAGCACTAACCATTTTTTTACACCAATATACTGTTTCTACACCAATGTATTATAAATATTGCTTTTGCTATGTATGCATCTAAGCATAATATTGTGTATAAAATTTGACATACAGGCTTAGCGTTTAGCTCATCTACCTACTGATAGATATTATTTGAATTAGCAGATTCAATAGTAAAGACATTAGGATTCATATTCTTAACAAAGAAAATAAAACAAAACCTTCTGATATGAAGCCTATTCATACATATATCTAATCACTTTAAAATGATCCATATTTTAGTGAGTAATAATGCTTTTAAAATTTGCAGAAATATGGAACTACCACCCATTAGACTTATAAAGACCAGGATACATATTATTTTTGTATACAACATGCCTGATGATACATAAGCTTGTACTAAAAGTGAGCAAGAGTGAACGTGAAACAGGACATTGACTCTTGAATTTGGTAATCATTATATTTTATATAAAGCTATTAGCTTCTGTTCAGCTCTTATTCAAGAAGCAAATAATGCATACACAAACCCATTCATGTAACACAATATCTTAAAAACAGTTTCCAAGTGGCAGAGTTAGACTAATGCAAATTAAACATGATTATAGATATTAATGCACCATATATACTGTTTGCTAGACCTTCATCCTTTCTGTTTGAAGGTGTTTTTCAATGAACAAGCACTTCTTTCCATTTCAATGGCTATGGTGAAGATGGGTTAATTTCCAGGGATGATGTATTGTCAGTGCAGGTGGCAGAGCCAGCCTACCTCACAGGCAACATTCAATTCCTGTCTGAATTGAGACATTCATCACTGTGTTCTGCACATTTGTGTCTCTGTCAACAAATGAAAATCATGATACTCCCTCCAATTTGTGTTAACAGAAAATATGGGTACAACAAGCAACCTGAAAGATGGATATGAATTGAGAGGAAGCATTTCAGGTGCACCATTACAGGACTGAAGCCTAATTCCCCCACTTTTATCTCTGGTTAATTTATGGAAAAGAGAGTGAAAGGAAAGAAAGTGGGTGGAGACTTCTCCTTTATTGAATATTTATTAATAGTATTAATACTAATTAATACTATGGCCAGACTCTTTGCTTATTAACTTCACATACATTTCCTTACTGATTCATCACAACATCCCTTGAAGATGGCTTTATTATTGTCCCTATTATACAATAAGGAGAGACACCTCCTCTGTGTCACTGTCTCAAAAACTTGGAGCAAAGCTTCTTGCTTCTCTCAGATTCGGTTTTTCTCATGTTAAATGAGAATAATAATATCTTCCCTACATCTAGGCATTCTTCACACATATAATTATTTCTTTAACATTTCATTCTCTGTAGCTACATTGTCCCACGTAGCTAGATTGTCAACTACATGGGTTTCCAAAAGTAGACCTGTCTGATGCCAAAGACCCTGCTTTTTCCTCAGTCCTTCAGAGCGAACCTGTAAGAGGGGTTTTAAAATAAGAGCTGCCTTGGACAGTCTAGACCCTCCTCAGACAAAAGTGCATCCTCAGGCAGAAGCCACATTTAGTACAGTATCGTTGGAAGCTTATCTTTGTCACTAAAAATACTCATACATCAAAAACCAAAGAGGAAAATTATAAAAGAAAAGGGGCCAGTCTTGATAAGCAGAGAAGGTCACCTTGCTGTTGATGATTGCTGCCACATACCCATCAAGGGATATAGAATCGATCTGTGTAAGATCAAAGCCATCCACTTTGTTTGCCAAGTACCGAGACTAGGGAAGAATCTACAGAGAGATACCATGAACTCTGAAATTACTTATGATCATGGTGAGTGGTTGGTCTCTGCTGATCCATTATGGGTCTTTTGATTCAGTTCCTTCTCAATGATGGAGAGTGGAAAATGGAAATCCAAATCAAAACACAGCAAACTCTAGTGAGCCATTACAACAACATCAAACATAATAAGGACCATAATAATAGTTTGCACTTGCTCTAAACTTCTCCCTATTGCTCAGTCAACCAACCAGTTAATACAGCACATGTCCTTCTAGGGTTCTGGAAATACGGTGGTAAACAAGATACACCTAGACCCTGCCCTTATGCAGCTGACAATGTAGCAGGGAAGGAAATGTTAAAGAAATGATTATAGCTAGATGTAAGGAAAGCATTATTATTATTATTATTATTATGAGACAGACTCTTGTTCTGTTGCTGTAGTGCAGTGGCGCATTCTCGGCTTACTGCAAGCTCTGCCTCCCGGATTCAAGTGACTCTTGTGTCTCTGCCTCCTGAGTAGCCAGGACTACAGGCACCTGCCACCATGCCCAGCTAATTTATGTATGTTTAGTAGGATGTGGTTTCGCCATGTTGGCCACACTAGTCTTGAACTCCTGGCCTCAAGTGATTGGCCCATCTCGGTCTCCCAAAGTAGTGGGGATTAGGGGTGTGAGCCACAGTGACCGGCAGGGAAGGCATTATTATTATTCGCATTTAACAAAGGAGAAGACTGAAGCTAGAATTGGTAAGAGACTTTATATTATTGCAGTTTTTGAGACAACAGGTGGCAGAGTCAGGCCTCAAACCTGGGTCTTTATGCTTCTAGTCTAGGACTCTTTCTACATTGCTACATTGCCTGGTTGCCTGTCTCTAAGAACCACTTTCTACCAGGGCACTCTGCCTCAAGTCAGCTGAGGGTTGAATATGGTGAATACAAACTAGGATGGGAAAAGACTGAATGCATTCTAACTGATTCCAGAGGTGACCTTGAGTCCTTTCCTTTCTTGGCTGTTGTTTCAGGAAGGGTTTAAAAAAGGAGCTAACAAGCATATCTATGGATTGCACTATGACTCACAGAAGCTCCTTTGCTTAGAATAACTGGCCCCTATTAGGAACTTATAGGATATGTGAGGCTTTCCTAGGGGCCACCTGCCACCCAGTCCATAGATATCTATGTTGAGCATTTACCAGAATGCCCATCCTGTGGTTTCCGTCCTTCCTAAAGGGCAAGTTTCAGAGGAAACTGTGAACCTCAAAACTATAACATTGGTAACTGCTTTGAGAGGCTTCTGTCCCAACAATGATAGGAATTATCTCTTGTTTGTACTGTCTCTAGGGAGAAGGGATAAATGGAAATGGCTGCTGGTGCAGGTGCTAAAAACATTTGACCAGTGGAGGCTAATTTAGAAGAAGACCCAAATAGCTGCATTTGAGTTCTGTGTGCCTAGGCATCCCTCTCCCTTCTTTTCCCTGCCCAAAAGCTCAAAATTCCAGAACATAAGACTATTCAACATGCCCATCAACAAGCTGGGGGTCCACTTAGGCTTAGATTTAGAGCAGGAATTATTATTCACATTTAACAGATGAGAAGACTGAAACAGAGAAAAACACTTGGTCTGGCAGTAGGTGCTGGAAGGACTGCTGTGAAGAAGACAAAAACACAGGCTTGGGAGAGTATCATCTGGTTGAGAAGTTAAAATCAAACATGAAACAGGGAACAAAAAAGGACCTGAAGGGGTCTAGGGAGAGGAGACATCAATTTGGGCTGGAAGAGTAGCAGAGCCTTAGCTCTGGAAATGAGATCAGTCTGAGCATTAGGGGATGTGATGTGCTGAGCAGAGGAGCTGGAGGAGAAGGGCACTCTGTGCAGGGCATGAACATCAGCAAAGGTTCAGAGGTGGAAGGGAGGGTGGTTTGAGGAGGACACAGCAAGGAGGCCCATTTGGTGCAAGAGAAGATGTGCCTGGAGAGAAACAGGATTTTGCTGGCCTGGAATACTACAGAGAACCCTGGGCCACAAGTCAGAAAACCTGAATTCTGACAGTCTATGGGCCAGGTCCTTGCATAGACCACATTCTCTCTGGGTTTCAGTTTATTCACATGAGCAATCAAATTGTTCCACTAGGCAATCTTTGAGATTCCCCTTCCAGCTCTGGCAACTAAGTTTCTTTGATCCTCAAAGCTACTGAAGAAGAAAGGGTGCATCTCTATTTCTGGCTAAAGGTTCAGTGGGGGATAGAGAACCAATAACACAAAGAACAAATAGGAATACGTCCTTTTAATTTTATCACAGCTGAGAACCTTTGGAATTTCTTAAACCAGAAGGAAGTCTGGGTGTTTGATGTTAGATGCTGAGGCTTGCCATTATTTTGATCCCAGGACTCACTGTCCAGGTTGTTGAGGTTTGAAGAAATCCAGCTCACATGCCCCTTTCTCTCCTCTCCTCTCCTCTCCTTTCTGCTCCCCTCCTCTCCTCTTCCCTCCTGTCCCCTCTCCTTCCTTTCAATCTTTCTTCCATTATTCAGAACTGACCTGAAACATGCCCATTTCTTTTCCCTTTTCTGTACAAGCCTTTGATAGAAAGGCAAGCTCCACCAGTCGTATGACATCACATCCTGTAGAACTGGTCACGCATATTTCCGTCTGTAGAATAATTTCCTCTTAAAGATGCTTCCTCACAATTAAGGAACTTAATAGTCACTGTGGCAGCCTTCATTTAGTTCCTCAGTTCTAGAGACTGCAGAAGGCCTGCCTTCTATAGGAAGCTCTCAGAATGATAGGAATCACCTCTGCCTCCTGGCAGATGAGTGGAATCAATGTGCAGAAGGCATGGTGAGAGGTCACCCTTGCAGACATCACTCACTCCACAGACAATCTTGTCAGAGTCTCAACATAGCCACAGCAAATACGACATTTTAAGCTGGCTTTAATATACAACAAGTATTTGGCAAAAAATATTTTGGTCAATATGTATTTCCTTCGAAGAGAATAAATACATAAGAAAAGTCATCTTTGAAGACTAAATAAAAATAAGCACACATACACACTAAACAAGGGAAAGCTTCTAAGAGTCTGATTTTATTACTACTATGCAGCATGCTCACTTAACTAAAGGAGGAGGCATTTCTGTTTGAACTTCTTTATCTCCTTCCCTCTTAGCAAGTATCTGCTTTTTAAATTGCCAGCTGTTCTTAACAAGAAGCAGAATGACCAAAGTTTCTTTTTCCTGGTCGTGTCTTAGAAAATTTTAACTGCTAATGTTGTTACTTCTACCATTGAATCACAGGAGATAAATCTTTCTAACATTGTGAGGTCAATAAGCAATGTTTTGTCAGAGCTGGAAAACAGCATCTGCACTTGGATGTTTCTCGTGGTTTCCAAGCAATAAATCAAAGGGAGAGAGAAATAAAAAGACATTTACTGAAATTAAATCATCTGCTTACAAATAGTACCTTTTCCCCAGTCTGGTATATACAAAAGAAAACAAAATAAAACCCTGAATATGTATGTAGTAGAAAGGGGAAGATGTTGATCAGTCTTACGTCATATATATTACATTTTTTAGAAATAAGATTTCTGTAAATCAGTAGGCATATGATTTATTAAAAAATTAGATGCAAGGAAGTTAATATAACTGAGGGAAGATAAAAGGTTATTTTTCTTCTATAACCCTCCTTCATTAAGTTAAGGGAAAAAAAACTCCCTCTGAATATAAAATTTCAGGACAGATAAACATAAGAATAAACTACCCCACAACTGAACTAGAGAACAGTGACCAGATCCAAAAACAACAAAAAGTGTCTGAATTCCTTGGATATAGATCAACTAATCTCACACATTTTTGAATCTAAAACAAACCCCACATAGTTGCTGACAGACAGTGTGGAAAGATATATCACTTCAAAGATGATCACAGCAATTCACAGTGACAGGATGACTCTCATCATGGGAATTCACTTTATGCCATCAAGTTACTTTTTATAGTACTTGGAGAACTATGAAAAATTTTCTACTGTGACCACAACTAATCTCTTGAAAAAATTATTAAATAAAATCTATCTTCCATAAGAGGAAATAACTGTCACTTTAAATACGTGTGTATCAAAAGGAACTGAAAGGAGCTCACATGAAGATTGCCTAGGTTAAAAGTTCTCTGAGTTATCAGTAATGTGATGTTTAAGATGGAGTCAAGGAAGGACAAAAGAAAAATGATTCCATATTTAAACCAAGGCTGTATGATTAACAAAGGTTGAAACTCAGAGACAGTGTAATTATGGTGACCAGACAAAACAGACAAATGTGGACTTTCCATCTGATTTTCTGATGTGCACCCCAATGGCCCTCCTCTAACCCATCTATGCTTTTCTGAGCAGCCTCTGCTTCTACTTGGCTGTTTCTTAACTTTCTCTCTCTCTTCTTTCCTTTCTCTCTAGTCACAGTTATACTTCCTTATCATTTCTGTGTTTCTGTGGGAGACCAAGGGCCTCTGTAGATTGGTTCTTTTACTCCCAAAGCGAAGCTTCCCTCTGGCCCTCTCACTTTCCTGTCCTAAAGTACTTGACTGTGGTCAGTTCTAAATCTGAAAGACACTATTGGTTTCACCTTGCACTGGGTGTGGGCATGCACAGATTAAAAATCATGCTTCAAGAGCTCAAATCTGACAATAGAAATATATATAACATATGGACATATGTTGAATGAGGAGAGGTGAAAGTATAGCATATTTAGGCATCTTCAAGTAGATGCAACATAAAATGCCTTTTAATACAAGCAGTAGACAGCAGCCCCATGGAGGGATTTGAAGGACGCACATGTGCCAATTTCCCACATGATTCCTACCTATGCCCATTCAGGAACCTACTCCCTGCTCCATACAGGACCACTAACCAATAATGATCAACATCACTCCCCATTTTGGTCTCTGTATCCATATTCCCCAGATTTCAATGTAGTAACTCTAAGTATATTCATTAATATACTTATCCCTTACTTAATGCCCTTTCTTCCTTATGGAAAAAGAATAGTACATAGGGGTATATAAGATAAGTTAAAGGGCTAGACATGTGATTCAAAAGTCCAAATAACAGAACTGTATTGTTTATCATCCCAGCAAAGTCCATTCTAAAAATATGCTCTCTCGCTAACTACATAAAGCAGCAAGAGGGCTGCATCTCCTGATGCCTTCCTGATTCACCCTCCCACTGTCTCCCCAGGACCTCCAGTGACTAGTCGTCTGCCCAGTGTCCTTCAATGGCAGTCCAATTTCAGAGTAAGCCCAGCTGGGTGTGTCATGAGTGGCTTAGATTTAGAAATAGAGATTTGTTTCTTCTTCATGCTGAGCATTGGGGTTTGAGAGAGTGGGAAGAGGAGAGAATGCTTAATAATTGCCAAAAGAAAATCCATATAAAATTTTCTAAGGCAATATTCTACAAGAATAAATAAAAACCCATAGTGAAAATCTTTGAGAGCTAATTATATAAATTGCATTTACCAAAGCTGGGAAGAATCACTAATAAACCATAAAAGAACACATCTGCTTTGATGGTCCAATTGAATTTTCTAATCTGATATGAAAATTAGGGTCATTTGTCAAGGGTGGCAACAAGAGTTTTGTATGATACTCCTTGTGCTAGTCCAAGCAACATCCTCTAAAAGCTAATCAACACTCACTCCTGGACCACTTACAAACTGCATCTCCATCTTCTGTAGATGCTGCAACTTGCATCAGGAAGGGAATGAACAGTGGCTGTAGATGCAGTTTCTGGATCAGCCAGCAGTAGCTCAATGCTGAATAAAAGGTGGTAGGAAGGAATGACTTCCCGCTTTCTAGAGCTTCGATCAGTAATATTATGCCAGTGTTTACAAACAAGCCTACGATCATGAAAGGGACTCTATGAACCCGTTTCAAGTATTCTAAAAAACATAGAAAAATTATATCTTTATGGGTGAGGTGGTACCCCAAGTCAACCAAATTGGTAAATTTAATTTCATTTCTCTTAGTTGAAAGAATACCAATTTGATACAGTAACACTGGTCATATAAATTAAAGTATGGTTGTTATACATTTTTGTGATAAGCAAAATCTGGAGATACATCATTATTATTTAACAAATTTATATGTTGTTTTGTTTTTTACAACACCTTTGAAAACACACACAAAAGGTTAAAATACAAAGAAAACTTGATGGTAAACTGATTGAGGATCACTGAACATGTCATTCATGCTTTTTATAGTTCTCCTCACCCCCTTCCTCATTATTTCATGCCAATGGGTGCCACAGTCAGGTCACTGTCCTGATTTTCCTGTTCTTGTCTTCTCCAGATGTCAAGCATCAGGCTAAAACAACTAAATGGAAAGATTAAAAAGAATTAAAAACACAACTGAAGAGAAATAAACTGAAAGGATGAATCCTGAGAAAATCACCCAGAAAGTTGTTAAGCAAGTTGAAGAGATGGAAAACCTGAGAGTGAGATTGAGAGACGTGAGAGAAAAAATAATCGATTTATCCTGCACGGATTACAGAAAGAGAGAATAGAATGCAGGAAGGCAATATTTGAGGCAATAATAGCTTATGACATTACTGAATAAAAAAAAACAAAAACATAAGAGCTCCCGGTTCTCAGATTGAAGAAGAAAAAAAAGTAAGAGCAAAGAAATATATATATATTTTAAGTGTCCCCAAACAAATCGTGGTGAAAATGCAGATCATCACTGATACAGTTAGATGCCTCAAGAACAACTATAGGAGCCAAAAAAAATAAAATAATATCTTTCAAATTCTAGGAAAAAAATAACTGCTATCTACAATTTCACATTCAACTAACATCATTCAAAGATGGAACAAAGTAAAGGTGTTTTCAAACAAAACTGAGAGTTTATTACTCACAGAACTCTATTAAAGGAACTACTATGAGTCCTACTTCAGGAAGAAGGTAATTGAACCAGAGAAAGAAATAATAGTTCATAAACATATCAGTAAACATGTTGACAATCTAATAAGTACTAACTAAATCATAACAGCTAAAATTCACTGAGCAGTTATGTGCCAGGAACTGATGTAGCTCATCTAATTATCACAATAAACCTATAATTAGATGCTATTATAATCCTCAGTATATACATGAGGAAACCAGGCATCACACATCTAAAAAACTCACAAGGTAATACAGCTAGTAAGTGGCAAAACCAAACAAAAAATGTCTTAGTCCATTTTGTGCTACCATAACATAATTCCTGAGACTGGGTAATTTATAAAGATCAGGAATTTATTTTCTCACAGTTCTGAAGGCTGACACGTTCAAGATCAAGGCACTGTAAGTTAAGGCCCAGTCTCTGCTTCCAAAATGGCACATTGAACAATTCATCTTCCAGACGGAGAAACTGTCCTCACATGGCGGAAGGCAGAAGGGAAAAATGGGGTGAACTCCCTCCTTCCAGCCCTTTTATAACGGCCTAAACAGCTCCCAGAGGCTTTGCCTCCCCACACTGCTTCATTGAGGATTACATTTCCAACATAGAAACTTGGGGGACACATTGAGACCACAGCGGATAATAATGACCATGTTATAACAAACCTGGGGACAGTTTATAAACAAGGCATAACTAAAACACTAATCAACAATAGTATATATCATGGAAGGGGATATATTGAAGCAATCTATGGTTACTATATTATTCAATTAAGACAAATATTCATGTGATATTTAATAGTAACCACTACGAAAAAGAAAGGGAATGTATAAGTTTCTTTTCTTATTTTTTTTTTTGTATTTTTTTTTTTTTTTAGTAGAGACAGGGTTTCACCATGTTAGCCAGGAAGTTTCTAAATAGTGGAGAGAAAATGAGGAGGGAGGGTAAGAAAAACCACTGAATCCAATAGAAACCAAACAAGGAGGAAAAAAAAGGAACAAAATAGCAACTTTAATAGAAAATGTTAGAAAATCACAAAATGTAAGTAATCACAATGAAGATAAACATGACAAACTTCCCTGTTAACTGCTATTGCCAGATTGGATATTTAAAATTATACCAGAATCAACTAAAACACAACAACCGAGGTAAGTCAGAAAAGGAATAGTAAAAAAAAAAAAAAAAAAAAAATAATTAACCAAAAATAAGTCTATGATATTAATATTCGATAAAATAGACTTACAGAGAAAATTCATTATTAAGGATAAAGAAGGTCTTTTGGCTAAACTGTATAAAGCAATAAAACCCCAAACTACATAGAGCTAAGCTGATAGAAATTCAAGGAGACATTTTAAAATCACAATCCTAGTGGGGCCTTTTAATATACTTCTTTCAAAACTGACAGATGAAGCAGATTAAAATGCTGGTAATGACACAGTACTTTTGAATAGTTAATAAGTTTGCTCTAATGAACTATGTAGAACTCTATTCCCAGCAAAGGGAGGCTATATCGTCTTTTCAAGTCAACATGATCATTTAAAAAATATTGACCAGGTAATGAGCCAAAGTTAACACTCAACAAATAACAAAAAGTTGATATTCTATGGACCGCACTACAATTCATATGCAACAAAATTGGAGCTCAGTAACTCAATAATAACTCTCTATTTTGGAAACTTTAAGGCACTATTTCAAACTTGCAAAATCCGGCTAAACTAGTACTTAGAGGGTGATGCATGGCCTTAAGTGTAGACATTAGAAAATAAGAGAGACTGAAAATTAATAGACTAAACATTTACCTCAAAAAGACAGGAGAAATAAACAAAAGGATAAACTTGAATATGGAAGAAAATAATACCACTTATGTAAATTCAAAATCACAAAAATGATATGATATCATTTTTTATATATATACTCTAGAGTAAGTTTAAAACAATCTCAGAACACTGGTTACATCTGCAGAGGGAGAAGGAAATGGATTGTGGAGAGGTAGAAAACAGGTTTCAACTGTATTGGTCACTTTTAATTTCTTTTAAACTTTTAATTTCAGATTCTTTTAAAAGGATCTGAAACAAATATCCAAATTCATTAACATTTATGAAATCTAGGTGGAGGATATTCTATGTTATTTTTCAATATTTGAAATATTTCTTAGTTTAAAAAAAAAGGCAAAGAAAAAATAAACAACCTTATGACAATTATGAGATTTTCTAGTTTTGCAAGTTGTGAGTGCATCAATCTTAGTCCCTTCATCTGTCAAAGGAGTAATAGTGGTTCCTACCTCCTGGACTCAATGAGAATCACATATCCAGCATTTAGCTCAGAACTAGGTACAGCCTGTTCAAGCATGCTAACTGCCATTATTAGTTCATCCTAAAATTGGAAACAATCTACTCCCATCTTCACATCAATTTAAGAAGACTGGAATGAGGCCAGGTACAGTAGCTCACACCTGTAATCCCAGCACTTTGGGAGGTCATGGCAGGAGGGTTGCTTGAGTCCAGGAGTTTGAAGCCAGCCTGGGCAATACAGTGAGACCCTGTCTCTATAAAAAAGAATTTTAAAAATTACCCAGGTATGGTGGTGCGTGCCTGTAGTACCAGCTACTCAGGAGGCTGAAGTGGGAGGATCACCTGAGCCAAGGAATTTGAGGCAGCAGTGAGCTGACTGTGCCCTTGCACTATAGCCTGGGAGACAAGACTGTATATCAAAGAAAAACAGAAAAGACGTGGATGAGAAATCTTATTTGACTCTACTTCATTTAAGTCCTAAAGCAAGAGTATTCACTGCCAATTCTTTTATTTTAAAAAATCAGGAAATGTTATATATTTGTGATTAGTAAAATGATGCTTCTGTTATAATATGCTGTAGGACATTATTGAAGTTCTTCCTTATTACAACCACTATGAACATTGCCGTGTCACTCTATATCCCACATCAGTGCTCCACGAAAGTGCTCTGTTTCAATCATGCCATGAGATGATCACCATTAGTAGCAGCACTGCCACTACAGTTTTCTTTAACATTATGTGCCATGTATTTTCCATCTCTGCAACTCTAATAGGGATGTGTTTTGCCTAGATTATGTTTGATCCATATAACAGTCCTGCAAGCATGTTACCATCTAGTTTACTGATAAGGAACTGAGTCCCAGATAGGTCCAATGACCTGCCAGTGGTAATAATACATGCCTTACAGGGTGGCTTTGAGGATTTAAAAAGATCATAGTAAGTAACTGTCACATTGGAGATAAACATTGGTTCTCTCCTCCATTCTCCCAGGTGTTCAATTAATGTTTACAGATTATAAAAATGAAAATATAGGACATGGGGCTTTCTTAGGTAGATGTTTTGCATCTTCACCAAAAATCTCTGCTTTATAAGTTTAGCCATTGTTTTTTGCAACAACATATTGTAAGGTTTCAGAAAGGTAATTAGTTCAAAGATTCCTCTACCAAACTCTTCATTTATGACCAAAAATGACATTGAAATGACTCACAGAAAATTATTTTACTATAAAAGATAAATTTACACTTCCCTCTTTCAGAAAAGGAGTAATTCCAGTATGAAGCACTTCATAAAATATTTCTTTATTCTAACATACTGCCTGAGACAAGTGAATATGGGATGACTAAATGGATCTAGGGTCTATGGTGATTGGTGATGAGAACAGAAATATAGCCTTTGAAAACTTCCTGACTTATATTTTCCCACATACATCAATCAGAGCAACAACTCAATAATTTCGATTATATTTTAAATATATTCCTTTTAAAAGATGCAATTATTTCAGAGAAAAGACAATAATACAAGCATCAGTGGTCACCATTCTTGGTTTTTTATGCATGAGGATCTTCTGAAAATGCTTGAAAATTGTGGGGTTTTGACTATATTAAAAAACAGAAAGATTTCTTGAGAATTCAGGCACCAGGGTAAATTGTAAATAGCAAGCACTAGATTTGATTCTGTGTTTTCTCTGCCTTGATTTTTTTCTGTATCTCCAGCAACTTATTTTGTAGTAAATTATATTGACCTTAACAGTTATTTACTGTTTCTACTATTCTTCTCCTCAGGAATATTATAAATTTTTCTCTATACACTTTTTTTTTTTTTCAGAACTGGTTACTATTCTTTTTTTTTTTTTTTTTTTTATTATACTTTAAGTTCTAGGGTACATGTGCATAACGTGCGGGTTTGTTACATATGTATACTTGTGCCATGTCGGTGTGCTGCACCCATCTCTATACACTGTTACTTAGGTTAAGGACATCACAGAGAGAGCAAAAGGGATGGGAAAAATGATCTGTGCATCCCCACGTCCTCAGAGTGTTAAGTCTGCATAGTATTTATGACACACCTATTAAGTGCTCTTCACTACAACAGTGAGGAGAGAATCAGCCTTATACACTAGCCTCATGTATACTCATGGATGGTGGCTACACTGGTGTGAAGGTTTGTGAGTTTAGCTTACCCAGGCCAAACTCACATTTGGGCTTTATTATGAGGGCCTCCTCACTGTGGGGATTCCCCTGACCAAGCTGAACTTTGCAATGGGATACAGACATGAAGACTCGAGAGCTGAGAGTTGATACTGGGATTATAACCTCTCCTGGAACGTCCAGCCTGCTGTTTTGGCAATGAGAGTCTGATAATAATGGTTACTAATTATTGATGGCTTAGCAGGGGCCAGCTACTATCTATATTATTTCAAATTATCCTATCAAGCACTCAAGGTAAATTGTTCCCATTGTAAAGAAGAGAAAACTGAGACTTAAAATGTTAAATAATTCAGGCTGGGCACAGTGGCTCATGCCTGTAATCCCAGCACTTTGGGAGGCCGAGGTGGGCGGATCACTTGAGACCAGGAGTTTGAGACCAGCCCAGCCAACATGGTGAAACCCCATCTCTACCAAAAATACAAAAGTTAGTTGGGCATGGTGGTATGTGCCTGAAATCCCAGCTATTCTGGAGGCTGAGGTACAAGAATCACTTGAGCCCAGGAGGCGGAGGTGGCAGTGAGCCAAGATTGTGCCACTGCACTCCAGCCTGAGCAACAGAGTGAGACTCTGTTTCAAAATACATATATAAAATAATGATAAAATGTCAAATAATTTGTCCAGGAAAATACAACTACTAGATAGCACAGAAGGATTGGAATCCAAGATATTCTAACATACAGCATATACTTATTCTACTATCCACGCTGCCTCTCACTTACCTAGAGATTTTGAATTATTTAAGGATTAAGAAAGGAGGACTTAAAGGTTGAAAAATCAGTGAGATCTGGGTCACATGTACTCTGAAAATGCTACTGTCACGCAAGAACATGAGCCAAGCATCAGCTCATCAATAATGATTATCTAATATGAGGAGGGCACTAGCAGGATTACAAATAAGTACTCTTATAATAGTCAACTTCCTTCAATACTTTCTTTATCCTGTCACATACCCAGTAGAAACATTCTTTTCCTAGTGCTTATTTTTGAGAATGTTTGCAGGAGTCGAGGAGCCTAAGAATAGACTGAACTAAACCCTTATGTTCCATGGCAATTAAAAAAACCCAGTTAACCATAAAGGTCTGATCAGATGTTCATAGCATATTTTCTCATTTTTTGCAGACTTCTGTTTTTAGGCAAGTTTACTGGAACAAAATTCATTCAGAGCTGGGTAAACCACAGCTTTTGCAAAATGCAGCATTAGCATGATGCAGAGAAGTGTGTAGGCAAAGAACACAGCATCCCTGGAAACCCCATCACTTCCTCTTTGGTATATTTAACATAGGGAGGTAGAAGCTGGCTCATCCACGACAGCAAATAAAATTTGCTAAGCAACTCCAAAGCTGTAGTTCTCCAGGCTCAGTATAATTGGGATCTCCCTACTCTGTTTTTCTGTATCTCTATTCTATTTATCACAGTACTTTAGCAATTAAAATAGTCAACACAATATCTCTATTTTAGAAGGAAGTCCTATCATGCTTAAAATCCTCAATGGTGCCTGCTGCCTATAGCACCAACTCCAATCTTTAGCTTTGTATCCAGTTCCCTTCACAAACTCTTGCCCTTCACTTGACTCATTTCCCACCCCTCCTCACTCACCCACTGCTCTAGATTTATGAAGACATCTTCTACTCCTCAAACTATGTACTTTCATGAATTCTAATTTGTTCTTTTCCCAATTCCTAGCTTTTCAAGGCCTAGTTTAAATGCCTCTATCCATGTGAAGCCATTGTCACCTGACTATGAGCTCCTTGATGCAAGGAACTGTGTCCTGTCCACATTATTTTCCTGACATGAAGTGGGCAGTCAGAGCTTCTTATTGAAATAAGACATCTCCTTGTAAGCCAAGTGTGTGATACAGCGATGATGCCATTGCAATAAGGTTGCTGAGGTTTTCCAGGCAGCCCTACCATGGACTTGTATGTATTCCATTCTTGGGTGGGAGGAAATCCACTGAGGATTTCTATTAGTAAGGATACTATTAGTAAGATTTTCCATGGCTCTTATTCTCCAGGATAAATGGTACCAATTTCTTAAGCTTCCGTTTCCTTTACAACCACATGTCTTCACTTTCTAAGGCCAAATCAAAGCATACATTGAGGAGGAAGCTGAGCATGCTGTAGAAAAGGGGGCCCTCTCATACCATTCATCTGCCACCCCTCCAGACTCTCTATCAGACAGAAAAGAACTATTCATCATGTTGTATACCCTGGGTGGTATCTACTTTTGCACAGAAATTGTATATTCTAACTGAATGATACAATAACAACAGCAATATTCATGCAGGCTAAGGCTCTACAATGACTATGGAATCTCTCATACCAAATCCAGACTAAAAGGTAGACCACATTCTAAGTGACTCATTGTAAACAAATCTTACTTTATCTCACAGATGTATTTTGCAAATCAATTTACACACAATTTGTCTTTTTACACATGCTAGTAGAAATGTCTGTGTAAGCTGAATGAGACATAAGGTTGTTGAGTGTGTTAGTGAAGCTTGTAAATGTGTTCAAACCTCAGGAAAAGCTCTCAGCAAATTCCCAGCAGAAAAAAAATATGCATCTGCCATGGGTCTTACAGAAAAGCCAGACACTAACATAAGTTGCCTCTAGAGGAAATAACATATCTGAATAAAAAATGAGAAGATCATCCTCTAAAGAAAATGAGGAGGTGTCACAGATGCCCCATGGTCATAAACCTAGTTTTACATGTAATTAAAAAAAGGAAAGGAACAAATTCTTTAAATTTTTTTTTTTTTTTTTAATTTCAATAGGTTTTTGGGGAACAGTTGGTGTTTGGTTACATGAATAAGTTCTTTAGTGGTGATTTCTGAGATTCTGGTGCACCCATCAACCGAGAAGTATATACACTGTACCCAGTGTGCAGTCTTTTATTCTTTGCCACCCCCCATCCTTTCCCTTGAGTCCCCAAAGTCCCATGTATCATTCTTATGCATTTGTGTCTTCATAGCTTAGCTCCCACATGTGGATGAGAACATACAATGTTTGGTTTTCCATTCCTGAGTTAATTCATTTAGAATGATGGTCTGCAATTACATCCAGGTTGCTGTGAATGCCATTATTTGTTCCTTTTTGTGGCTGAGTAATATTCCATTACATATATATATATAAATCACACTTTCTTTATCCATCATTGATTGATGGGCATTTGGGCTGGTTCCATAGTTTTGCAATTGCAAATTGTGCTGCTAAACATGAGTGTGCAAGTATCTTTTTCATATAATGACTTCTTTTCCTCTGGGTAGATACCTAGTAGTGAGATTGCTGGATTAAATGGTAGATCTGCTTTTAGTTCTTTAAAGATTCTCTATACTGTTTTCTGCAGTGCTTGTATTAGTTTACATTCCCACCAACAGTGTAAAAGTGTTCCCTTTTACTGCATCCCTGCCAACGTCTATTTTTTTATTTTTGAGTATAGCCATTCTTGCAGGAGTGAGGTGGTACCACATTGTGCTTTTTATTTGCATTTCCCTCATTATTAGTGATGTTGAGCATTTTTCCATATGCTTGTTGGCCATCTATATATCTTTTTTTGAAAATTGTCCTTTCATTTCCTTAGCCCCCTTTTTGATGGGATTGTTTGTAATTTTCTTGCTGATTTATTTGAGTTCTTAGATTCTGGATATTAGTCCTTTGTCAGATGTATAGATTGTAAAGATTTTCTCCCACTCTGTGGGTTGTCTGTTAACTCTGCTGATGATTTCTTTTGTTGTGCAGAAGCTTTTTAGTTTAATTAAGTCCCATCTGTTTATCTTTGTTTTTTGTTGCATTTGCTTTTGGGTTCTTGGTCATGAAGTCTTTGCCTAAGCCAGACAGGGACCCACCTGAGCAGGCAGTCTGTCCGTTCTCAGATCTCAACCACCGTGTTGGGAGATCCACTGCTCTCTTCAAAGCTGTCAGACAGGGTCGTTCGCGTC
>NW_016806225.1:1381425-1402398 GCF_001698545.2 Rhinopithecus bieti | reverse complement strand
AGTGAGATGACCCCAGTACCTCAGTTGAAAATGCAGAAATCACCAGTCTTCTGTGTCGCTCGCGCTGGGAGTTGGAGACTGGAGCTGTTCCTATTCGGCCATCTTGCTCCGCCCCCCCAACTTCGTCTTTTTAAACTGCTGTTGCTTTAAAGTTTGTTTTTTCTGATATAAGAACAGCTACGCCTGCTCACTTTTGGTGTCCATTTGTATGGAGTATCTTTTTCTACCCCTTTATCTGAAGTTTACATGAGTCCTTATGTGTGAGGGTAGTCTCCTGAAAACAGAAACTTGGTTGCATTTTTATCCATTCTGTCATTCTGTATCTTTTAAGTGGAGCATTTAGGCCATTTACAATCAATGTTAGTATTGACATGTGAGGTACTATTTTATTCATCATGCTATTTGTTGCCTGATTACCTTTTTTTTCATTGTGTTATTGTTATGTGGGTTCTGTGAGATTTATGCTTTAAGGATATTCTATTTTGGTATAGTTCAAGGATTTTTTTCAAGATTTAGAGCTCCTTTTAGCAGTTTTTGTAGTACTGGCTCAGTAGTGGTGAATTCTCTCAGCATTTGTTTGTCTGGAAAAGACTGTATCTTTCCTTCATTTATGAAGCTTCGTTTTGCTGGATACAAAATTCTTGGCTGATCATTGTTTTGTTTAAGGAGGCTAAAAATAGGATCCCAATCCCATCTAGCTTGTAGGGTTTCTGCTGAGAAATCTGCTGTTAATCTGATGGGTTTTTCCTTTATAGGTTACCTGATGATTTTGCCTCAGAGCTCTTAAGATTCTTTCCTTTATCTTGACTTTAGTTAACCTGATGACTATGTGCCTAGGTGATGATCTTTTGGCAATGAATTCCCCAGGAGTTCTTTGAGTTTCTTGTATTTGGATGTCTAGATCTCTAGGAAGGCCAGGGAAATTTTCCTTGATTATTCTATCAAATATGTTTTTTAGACACTTAGATTTCTCTTCTTCCTTGAGAACACCAGTAATTTTTAGGTTTGGATGTTTAACATAGTCCCAAATTTCTTGGAGGCTTTGTTCAATTTTTTCATTCTTTTTTCTTTGTCTTTGACAGATTGGGTTAATTTGAAATCTTTGTCTTTGAACTCTGAAGTTCTTTCTTCTGCTTGTTCCATTCCACTGCTGAGACTTTCCAGTGCAGTTTGCATTTCTTGCCTTCCAGAAGTTGTGATTGTTTTATATTTATGCTGTTTATTTCATTGAAGATTTTTTGTTTCATATCCCATATCATATTTTTGATTTCTTTTCGTTGGACTTCACCTTTCTCTGGTGCCTCCTTGATTAACTTAATAATCAACCTTCTGAATTCTATTTCTAGCAATTTGGAGATTTCATCTTGGTTTGGATCCATTGCTGGTGAACTGGTATCATCTTTTGGGGGTGTAAAAGAATCTTGTTTTCTCATATTACCCAGATGTTTTTCTGGTTCCTTCTCATTTGGGTAGACTATGTCAGAGGGAAGGTCTGGGATTCAGGGCTGCTAATCAGATTCTTTTGTCCCACAGGGTGCTCCCTTGATGTGATGTTCTCCCTCTTCCCCTAGGAATGGGGCTTCCTGAGAGCTGAGATGTAGTGATTGCTTTTGCTCTTCTGGGTCTAGCCACCCAGAGGAGCTGCTGGGCTTCATACTGATACTAGGGAGTGTCTGCAGAGTCCTGTGATGTGATCTGTCTTCAGGTCTTGCAGCCATAGATGCCAAGCACCTGCTCTAATAGAATTATCAGGCGAGTGAAGTGGTCTCTGTGAGGATCCTTGGTTGGGTTTTTGTTTAGAGTGTTGGTTGGCCTCCAGCCAGGAGGTGGCACTGACAAGAGCACATCAGTTATGTTCCTAGTTGCCCTAGGGACACTTGGTTAAGTGGTTTCTCAGGTGATGGGCAGGGCCATAGAGCTCCCCAAAGATTATGACCTTTGTCTTTGGCTACCAGGGCAGGTAGAGAAAGACTACCAGGTGGGGGCAAAGGTAGGCATGTCTGAGTTCAGCCTCTGCTTGGGCAAGGTTTGCTGCAGCTGCTGTGGGCTATGAGGGTGTGGATCCCAGTCCAATGGAGTTATATTCCCAGGGGGATTATGGCCATCTCTGCTGAGTCATACAAGTTGCCAGGGAGGTGGAGGAAAGCTGGCAGTCAGAGGCCTTACCCTGCTCCCATGCAGCCTGCAATCCTGAAGGCCGGTCTCACTCCCATAGTGCCCCCATAACAGCACCAAATCTATTTCCAGGCAGCAGGTGACTAGAGCTGAGAGCTTGCCCCAGACCATGAGCCTCTCCTTTGAGAAAGCAAACAGATTCAGTTTTTTTGGCATCTCAGGGAGCCTGCAGCAGTGATCCAGTTCCTTCAAAGGGTGTGAGGATTCTCCTGGCTTTCCTGGTATGTTCCTGAGGTAGTTCTTGGAGCAAAAGTTCACTATGTGAGTCTCCACACACTGCTCTGTCTGTTAGAATGGGGGCTGCAAGCTAGTCCTGCCTCCTATCTGCCATTTTAATCCTTCTTCACAATTTCTTCAAGTTTCTAATTCTTCTACTGTTTTAGGTATTTTCCTCAATAAGGACAATTATAAAACATCAAGACCAAAATTCAGAACCAAAGAAGCAAGCAGCATCTACACATTAACATTTAAATTAATAAAAATAAAATTTAATGCTGGGGAAAATATTTAAGATTTAGAACAAGTTAATTTCCTGGACAGTTTCACAAGCAGATGTATTTTTTGCCAAACATATTGAGGACCAGTGATTTTAACAGGATATCTTTCCAGGGGCCATTGGTCTCCCTTCCTTTGTTCCCAAATAATTGTGCAGGAAGACTATCCAACATGGCAATAGGGAGAGTTCATGGAATGTTTTAAAATAAAAATTCCTTTTAGAAAATAAAAAAAACTTACCAAATTCAGGTTCATCTGGGGCCATAGAAAAACCTGATAGAAAGAGTCCTTAGCATATTTCAAATATTTCCAATAATACTACGTTCATTTTGAATAAAATAGACTCAGATAAAAAGTTAGTTGTCAGCTAGAGTTTGCACTTGGGTGGATACAAGTGTTCTTCAGGGAGAAACACAAGAATAGGCTCTATCATGGCAATTAAGGAATTATCATATGGTTCTAGTTTGTCAATATTCTGGTAATCTCAAGCTCCCAAATGTAGCCTAGAAAATCTAGAATGAAAACAAATCCAAGGCTATTTGTACTCACTTCCAGAAGCACATCCGTGTAAGGATTCTTGTATTCTTACTCAGTTCTGCCACCTCAAAAAATACCGCAGGGCATTGTGTTCCAAAGTACACTATACCCACGGAGTACTCTCCCAACAAAGGTTATTTATTAATAAAGAAATTACCAAGAGGGATTTCCCAAACTTATTTGACCATAAGACACTTTTCCCCCCTTTCTTTATATCTCTTGTTATCCTGAGGATGAGTGTTCCTAGAAACAGACTGGGAATGTTGTTCCATTAAAACAATATCATAAAGTACTTAAGAGTATTGGGCATGGCATCAGGCTGCCTAGATTTAAATTTTTCACATAATAGCTGGTGACCTTGGGCAAGGTACTTAGCTTTTCTCTGCTTTGGTTGCCTCTTCTGTAAAATGAACATAACACAATTTACCTACTGCTTGGGTTTATTTTCAGGAATAAAGGAGAATATGTATTTAGTGGAGTGCTTAGCACAGTGCTTACAATAGTAATCTTCAGTCAATGCTAGATCTCAACACTTTTATTATACCCAGTGGTATGGCTAAACCCAGTGGGGAGGTCCTTTCCAAAGGAGATATCTTTTGTAAGTCTGGGCTAGTCCCAGATTCGTTTCAGGACTCCAGCTATCTCTAGTTCTACCCTTTAGGCTTCCATTTCACTGGAGGCTGTTCATTTTCTTCTCTGTTACCGTGAATTGCATTTCCTGGGGCTTTTCCAAGAAAGACTTGACCAGAGCCTTAGGGAAGAAAACCTTCTTCCCAGATGGGTCTCCACTTCTAAGAGAGAACCCACTGCATTGGAAATCGCTGCATAAAGCTCTAGCTACAGTGGAACTTGAATCAAAGCCCTGCCATGCCTTTGGCTGTCTTCATGGTTGTATTCTGGGCCAGGGAGGCTTGGTGACTCCTGGACAACTCTTCCAACTCCTTACCTCTGCCCTGTTGTTTCTGTTAATAGGGTGTTTATGATAATGACAATACCAAAACTCTTTTCTTTTTCATTTCTTTTTTGGGAGTGGGGGTAGGGGAGTATTTGATGGCTTTTGCTTGATTATTGAAGTAACCCACACTTATTACACAAAAATCTAACATTATATATTTATATATAAGGTAAAAAGTGAATCTCTCCTGTAATTCCACAACCCCTGCCTCCCCTCATAATCCCAAGACTGCTACTGTCAACAATTTTCTTCTCATTTTTAATGACGTACAGAACTAGAAGCTCTGTACTCTGCTGGGAATACTGGGAATACTTCATTCTGCACCGTTCACCTCAGGAATTTCTATTTATCTTTATAAAAGAAAGTTCAAATAACATCTTAGTGAAGTTGCTCTGACCCAGTCAAGCCATGTTGGTCCGTCTCTTTACCAGGTGTCCAAAGTAATTCGTACATCCTACATTCAGAGAACTTACCACAATTTCATTGCAATTTTTGAATTAAATGTCTCTCCTGCTTCAAGGACTTAAAGGGCCATTTCTCTTTCCTCTTTGGTGCAAGGCATCTGACACATGAACCAGCAGTCAATGCACAAGTATTTGTTGAGTGAATGAATGAAGAAACATACCAATAAAATATTTTTCTAAAACATAGACTTTCAAGCTCTATAGTAATCATGGTCAGGAGGCTCAACATTTACATTTTTTCTGGAAAAATGTTTCTTATATGTCCCACATTCCAACAACCAGGTAATACTGTTAATTCTCATATCTTTCATTTCTTTAGACCTGAAAACTCAAAATTCTAACTTCACAGAAAATGATACAGTTGGAAGAATTTGGGATGGATGGTAGGTTATTTTCTAAGTGCCAAATGAGCATTTTGGAGCATCATTGGCCATAGGCTTTGGGCACTGACACCAGAACATTCCAGGAAATAACATTTCAAATAAACAGTTTCAAGTCCAGTAAACCACAAACACAGAAAAGTACTCAACAACACTTCACAGCAAATAGCCTTCTGTAGACGGTTACTCGGGAATGACTGATTATATTTACAAAGCACAAATAACTCTTCTGTTAGATCAATTGAATATAATTTATGCTGAAGGCTTGAATGAAAAAGTGAATCTATAAGAGTGATGAGAGGGGAAGACAAAGAAGAAGATACCAGAAGGATGAATCTTAGAAAAATATTTCCAAATATCAGAGATCCCCACTGGACCAACTCTTCAAATTAACAAGCTCCACTGAGGGGCTCTGACATGCTGCACGACACATCATCCAAGGAATAACATCCAAAAGGAGTCTCATTTTTCTTGGAAAAAGAGATTGCCACAGAGCTTTCACATTTTACCAATTAAACAGATTGGATTCCATGTAATTAAGTAATATAATTATGAACTTATTTCTTGGCCTCAAGCCCAAAGCTGTATTTCTAGTTCAAGTATATCAGCAATTTTCATCCAGAATTCATACATTACATGCTGAACCTAGCTCTTCATATTAAAATATGTAGGCAATCTACAAATAGAAATCTACAATTTCAAAATTAAAGAGTAAGACTCAATGGGTGCAATCACGGAAAGTGAGGTGCAGAGTAGATACTGGGCAATAAACATAAGCAGGATATAGAAGTGACCAGGATAAATTTAAGACTTCTAAAAATTTAGTATGAAATTTTAAAAAGTGGAGGGGTCACTAGGTTTCTATCGTACAAGGGATGGTGACTTAAGTAGAAAAGGGAAAGGATATTTTAGGGATACATAAGAACTGGCCCTAAAGTTACATTAGTATAGCAAATATACAAAGTTAGGAGGCAAAGTAATCACTAATGGGGATGGAGGTAAACTAAATTATCATCTTCTCTTACATTAAAAAAATGGTACTGTCAGAATCATGCTTATTAAGTTATAAAAGTTAACATTTATTGACAACTTGGGTTGGCCTAGCCCATGTTCTAAGTATATTCTGTGAACAGCTTATTTAATTTTCAAAGCAACTGTATGAGATAGGAACTATTATTATCCCATTACACAGATGAGAAAATTGAGGCACAGAGAGGTAAAGTAACTTGCCTAAGGCCACACACCTAAGAAATTGTAGAGCTGAGATTTGAACCCTGGCAGTCTGGCTCCAGAATCCTGTGTTTTTAACAATATACTATGGTGCCTCCTCATAACGCCTACTCAAAAGAAATATTACTCTTTATTTTAGAGGTCTATTCACATCTTTATATAGACTTTCAGAAATCTTTTGGAGATTTAAGTCCTGAATTAAAGAGACTGGTCATTAGCTATCAAAAGCTACTGAAGTCGATGTACTTTGAGAACTGGTAAAAGATGCTCAAATCACTTTTGCATGGTATTTGACACTTGTCCATGCAATTGAATTCAATTCAGTTAACAGTGATTTAGGGTCCATGCTGAATACCAAAGAAGTAGGATTCAAAGCTTAAAGAAGATATAATTTTTATTCCAATCTAGCGCAAATGAAATACTCTGAAGCTTACAGCTGAATAGAGATGAGGAAAATGAATCCAGAGCATTCAAATGACTTGCTTAAGGCCCAAAATGTAGTTTGTGGCATAAAGTGACCTAAAGTCCAATTCAAATGGGTCTAAAGAAAGTTTTTCTTTTTACTCCACCACTGTGCTTCCAATCAAGCTGGTCGAACATACTGAAATAAAATTAATGTCTAAAATCATTATCGGTGCTTTTGAAGAGGAAAATGTTTGACTTTCTCCTGCTTTCCTCTAGAACTCACTTCATTCTGGACTGATATGAGAAACAGAAAGAAGAGATAGCCAAGGGAATATTTTTAAGAGAAGAGGAGGAGAGAATTAACACAGAATCTCCCAGATCTTCTGTGAAGGAATGTGTGATTTTCAGGTTTATTTGCTGGATAACTTCTCTCTCAAACCTTCCCTAGTTCTAAAATTAGATATTGAAATTATGTCTATATTGATAACTGTGTGTATATGTATGTGTGAAGGTTACCCACACCATTCTAAGAGCCTTAAGAACAGAGGAGATGCTTTAAACCTACATGCCCAGGTTTTACAAAGTGCTTTATAAAAAACAAAGTAGGTGGTCAAAATCTTTTCTGTCATAGTGTGTATACAGTGTAAGATTTCCAATTAGTTTGTTTTCTTTAACAAAATGACCCTGTATTCAGGTTACCTAGATAATTTTATTAGTTTATATTAGTGGTTCTCAAACTGGAGCAACTGCTTCCCCTGGCCCCCCAGGGGACATCTGGCAATGTCTGGAGTCATTTTTGGTTATCATAACTTGAGGTTAGGGGAGGGTGCTACTGGCTTCTAGTGGGAAGAGGTTAGGGATGCTGCAAAACATCCTGTCATGCATGGGACAGACCTTGCAGCAAAGAATTATCTGCCTGGATTCCTTATTGTGGCAATGGAAATCATTCTTTCTATCCTAGGTTACTCTTTTATTTCTATGATGGAAAAATGCCTGGCCTTTATCCATTGTCCTAATAGTCCGATAATGTGTTAAGATGAATAAGGGTAAGGAAGTAGGAGGTGCTGCTGATTTTTCTTTGCATTTCGTCATATTTTCCTTGCATATTTTTAGCTGGTGTGGTTATGTTTGCTTCAGTTTTATTTGCTTGTTCATTTTCCCCAGTGGCTGATAATAACATTCGACACTTTAGATGTCTGGAGTACACATGAATAAAAATTTCTTTAAGAGGATAAGTTGTTTCTTTTCTGGGAATCAACTGACCTCAAGAGGATCTTTGAACATACCATAGTAACTAATCTGTTAAGTATTTTGTGTTTTGAGTTAAATATGTCACTACTGAGATCCTCACACGTTAGGTAACAATTTTCTAAATATTTACCAAGATCTTTAATAAGTGAGAGTGCTTCCCATGATATAAAGGCTCCACCGCCATCATCCATGGCACCCTGCCCAACATCCCAGCTGTCCAGATGTCCACTGACCAGTACAACCTAGAACAAATAATAAAAAGACAAAAAATAAAACTAAGCAAAAATGACATCAAAGAGCAAACATTTATAGGTATTCAAAATATAAAATGAAACTTTTATATTTTCTTTTCTATTTTTATGTCTTTAAAGATATGTGTCATTATTAGTGGAAAACTTGGTAAGAAGGAATTATATAAGGGGTCTAAGGCTATCCTAATAGTAATAAAAATCCTCACTTTGTACCTTTATTTATTAATATAATTTTGACTACTAAAGAAATTGGCTTATTACTGACAGATATTTGATAAATTTATTATATGGCTTAAAACCTAAATGACACAAAAATGAAGCTCGAAACTTCAACCACATTCTTAACTGTCCCAAATTCTAGAAGAAACATAATAAACATGTATTGAATTGATTTAAATGAGAAAATGAGAACACTATTTTTTAAAAATTGTTTTATGCATTATAGATTGATGTTGAATAAATAAATAGCTGGATTTCTAAACTAGATCCAATTGAACAGGAGAACTTTTAAAGAAAATTTCAACTGACATTAGTATTAAATAAATCTAGAAATTATATTACACATTTTAAATCACAGGTTTGAAATTTTTGTCAGGAAGTATTAGTAATTCTAAGAAAATATAAAAAAATTCACTGAAACTAAATTTTGTGGACACATTTCAAACAAGTTAAAAACCAAGTAGAGTGATGCCGGGGTATATAGAATATTGGTTTGAAAAACAACGTATCTTGATCATTATAAAACATACAAATATGGAGTCAGATGAATTACATATCTAAAGAGATTTTAGAGGAAGGCATAGAATAACTTTGTCAATTTGGAGTAGGCAAAGATATCTTAAACTGGACACAAAAAGTATAAACCATAAAAGAAAAAATAATAAATTATATTTTGCATTAAACATGTCACTACTGAGATCCTCACACATTTGGTTAACAATTTTCTAAATATTTACTAAGATCTTTAGTATGTGAGAGTGTTTTTTTAAAATTAGTAATCTCTAGTCATCAAAAGACCCCATTAAGAGAGTGAAAAGGTAACCCACAGAAAAACAGAAAATATTCAGCATATATATACATATGAACAGACAGTTCACACAGAAAGATATGCAAATTACTAATAATTATATAAAAAGATACTCAGCTTCATTATCATCAGGGAAATATCAATTAAACCACATTCAATACATATTGACCAGAATGGCTAAAATGAAAAAGACAAAATATGCCAAATATTTGTGAGGAGGTAAAGCAACTGGAATTCTTGTACATTCCTAGTGTAAGTATATTCAACCACCCTGGCAAAACTGGCTTATCTATTAAATCTGAATGTACACAAAACTATGACGCAGCAATTCTACTCCTCATTATATATTCAACAGGACGTGTGTGTGTGTGTGTGTGTGTGTGTGTGTGTATACTTTAATCAAAAAAGATGTACTGGAATGTTCATAACAGAGTATTCATAATAGGCCTAACCCTCCTAAAAAAAAAGAAAAAGAAAACTCATCAAATGTCTGCTGACAATAGAATGAATACATTGTGTTGTATTTATCAACGGGACATCCACAGCAATAAGGTAGAAATGGAAAATAAACAAACACAACTCATGATAAATTTATGAGTCTCTTAAACATAACAAAGAATGAAAGAAGCCAGATACAAAGTAACACATGATGTATAATTCCATTTATATAAAGTATAAAAACACACAAAACAGGAGAGTGATTACCTTTGGTGAGGAGGGTTAGTGACAAAACTGAGGTATGGGAAACCTTTTGGGGTGCTGGTCACGTTGTGTTTTTTGATCTGGGTAGCAGTTACACAGGTGTACTCAGTTTGTGAAAGTTCACCATATACACTTAGGATTCATGCACTTTCTCTGAGAATATTATACTTCAATAGAATTTTTTAAAAAGTTTTACAGATTGATGTGTATGCACAACATGTACTAAGTAAACCAAAGTTGAACCAATCTTCTTGATGATTAAAATAAAAATTGCCCATTACTTTGGGAAAGCAGGATTTTCGGGTTAAAATACTAGGGTGACCCTTTGCACTGAATGATTCACTGAGCAGCTGTGGGATCTCCCATTGACTTACATACAGACCCAGTTTAGTATGACTTCACTGTAGTTACAAACAAGCACAATCCCCCAAACTAACAAATGGCTATGTAATGAACCCAAATGGATTGTTTCTAAGGGGGAAAAATAAAGAATAAAGAAAAATTCATGTTGCAATAGCAGGAACTTCTGATTCAGAAAGAAGTGGTGTAATCCCATGTGGGACAAACAGCCCAATTAGTCAACATTCTCATGACTCTCAGAACATTTTCCCAATGACGTTCCAGTGGATTAAAAGTGTCAAAATGTGCTTCAATAAACTTTTCCTCAGATAATACATAGGAGCAACTAAGTCAAGGAAGCTATTATTTTATTCTTCAGGTTTCTTTCAGAATAACTGAGATTGTTTATGATCATACTTCTTTATGTTTTCTCCATTCTGTAATCTACTTAATGTTACTTAAACTAGTAGTTAAAAAATTGGAAAGATGGTTTTTGAATGATAGGAAACTAAACAATATTCCATAGGATAAGGTCTTTGGTATAGTGCTATAGAAGAATGATTACATATTCTTTGGATTATCAGAGCTTATTTCAGTATATATTTTTTAATCAGAAAAAAAACTGGGGCAACAATGAAATAGTAGTAGTAATTTTAATATCTATTGATTGAAAACTAGGTAATAATAAAAAGGTACTTCTAATTCAGTAGCAATGTGAATGAACTTGAATTTTCCAACTATAAGAGCTTCTGCATACACTTAGAAAATAGCAGTGCAGGAGGTTTCACTCAAAATGGAATGTGGCTAGCATTCCTTAATGTTGCCTCACAAAAGATAACCCAGAAAAATATACCAACGCGCAAGGCTACTGAAAATCTCTCTTATGTCAGGGTCAGGCATAAAAGAACATTCGTTATAATAAACTTGGATCTGATTTAGACAAACAAAACAAAACTAGACTACCTAGAAATGCTATAAACTGCAGTTTCATGAAAAATATCACCTGATAAACGTTAGGAAAATGCACAGTCCCTTCACTGCCTCTGTTGCCAGATCCGGACTCCTTTGAGCAAAAACATGGCCTAGAATCAACAGAGAAGTGGGCACCTGCCAATCTGCCCCTTGTGTTGTGAGTCCTGAGGCACTCAAGGTACTGACCAATTCCTTTCCCACAACTTCCTTTTCACCACCATCTCTTCCAAATGCAGTATAGAGTAAAAAACTAGTCTGAAAACAACAGCAATAGCAGCCGTAAACAAAACAACTAGAAAGGCAGAATGGGAACTCTAGTTCTTTGAAAGGTAGGGTTTGTTATTTGTGAGGTAGACATTAGCCCTGACTACCTTGGGAAGAGGGCCTTGGGAATAGGAGAAGAATACACCACAGTCGAACAGAAATGCACTGGATGAAAGCCTGCTAGGAGAAGGAACTGGAATGGCAACGGCATACATCCACCCGCAGGCCAGCTGTAGGTCTGAGAGTGGAGAAGGACAAAATCAAAGATGTACAGAGAGCAGCCTGAGGACAAGCCCCTCTGTTACTGGTGCATATGAAGACACTGAGTCCAAATGGATCCACCTGATTATGAGATGAAAATGAGACATATGAAAAATATGGCAGTACTAGGGAGAGGAAACAGCCTTAGAGGACTTGCATTCTTATGAAAATGAGCTAATGCAAGATACTGAAGAACATTTCACGCTCTCTGGCATTCAGTCATGGTTTCCTTCAACAATTTTTATTGAGTTCCCACTATGTGCTAGAGATACTGAAATGCATAAAACAAGCAAATATTCTGCCTTAATTGAATTTAGATTCTGGTGGGAAGATGGAAAATAAATAAACACAATATAATGATAGTTTTAAGTGCAATAGAGAAAAATATCTTTATATCTTCAGTGTGGAGTAGATTTTAAAACAGAATAAAATTCAAAGCATGAATAGTAGATGTATAAATTTAACTATCATAAAATGAAGCCTTTATGTTCATCAAGAGAAATCACAGAATGAGAGGAGTTGCTAGAAATTAGAAGACATTTACAATATATATAACTCAAAATGATTTATATTCAAAATGGATAAAGAATTCTTACAAATCAACAAGAAAAAGACAAGCGACCCAAAAAGCAAATAAGCAAAACACATAAAGAGGTATTTCACAGAAAGAAATTATGAATGGACAGCAAACATTTGAAAAGATGACCAATTCCATTACCGATCAGGGAAATGTAAATGTTAATTAAATTCTTAATAAGATACCACTTTGCAACTATCTGGCAAAAAATTTAAAATCACACAAATGAGATCTTGGCAAGGAGGCTGAGCAATAGGAATTCTTATCCACTCCTGGTAGGAGCAGGAAATTGTTAAAATCATTAAGGGAAAACAATTGGACATATCCTTATAAAGTTGAACATATGTACATTCCACAATCCAACAATTCCACTTTTGGTGTAAACATTAGAGGACTTCTCATACCAGGAGACATGGACCAAAATGGTCATATAGACACATTCAAAAGTTCTCAAACTGAAAAAACACAAATGTCCATCATCAGTAGAATAGATAAATAATTGTGGAATAGTCATACAATGGACTATTTTCCGTTCAGTAAAGTGAATGGAAAATGACCTAGTGATGCATTATTAAATATAAATGAATCTCAAAACAAAAATAGGCAAAAAAACAAAAAATAGACAAAAGAAACAGAAGAGTATGATTCTATAATATAAATTTCAACTAAACTAAATAATATAATCTTCAGTAATATATACAAAGATAAAGATAGTATAACTATGAAAAAAAGCAGAGCAATAGTATACCAAATTTAGGATTGTGTTTATGTCAAATGGGTGTTAGGGCAGACAGGAGGAGGTGATCAGGTACGGGAACACAGTGACCTTCAAAGACACTGATAGTGTTCTGTTTCTGCAACTCAGTGGTGAGAACATGTGTAATCCTTCCATTACTAGTCTCTAGACTGAACACAGATAAATAAAGTCTTCCATATGTGTGATATGTTAAACTATAGCAAGAATTATCAAAGACCTACCTTTGAAAGTCAAGGGGCTCAGACAGTTTTAGAAGTGAGTTCAACCACACATTAGATATCAGATTGATCTTGTTCTATTTCAACCGTTCTAAAGCAAACAGAAAGTATAGAAAATGTCTATATTTACTTACTAAGCTATCACAATCTTGATATTAAAACCTGACAAAGATAGTGTCCCCCTTATAAACTAAACAGAGATCAAATATAATTGTAAAAATCTGCAATAATTGAATCCAGAAGCATATTAAAAAGTATTGCAATAATGGCCCAGTCATCTTCAATGGCCGTTGGTAACTAGAAGCTATAATACTTCTAATATACTAAGAAAGGGCCACTTTTGAGTCATACTTATTTTCTTGGCATGCTTAGCTTTTAACTTTCTTCATTAAAAATTACGTGAGTTGTACAGATATTCATCTAAACCTGACCACATTCATGCTGATCAATTGTCAGTAGACAACAGGCCCATCTGACAATAACGTATGTTTCATTTTACAAATGTCTTCTCAATCAAAAACCAGAAAGACAGCTACTCGGTGGGGTTTTTTTGTTTTTTGGGCTTCTGTGATTTTTTTAAAAAAATTGCAGCGGCTTTCTTCTCCTAGTTTTAATTTTATTTGGTGTATTTTAAAAGGTAGCAGGAAAAGTCTTAGGGCTACAAAGTTTGAGGCTTAATGCATTTCCAGACACAGGAAGTCCCCAAATTTTCAACAACAAAAATGATTAAATGGTTGAAAAAATATGACGTACCAAAAAAGGAGAAAAAAAAAATAACTCATTATTTAGCCTTACAGAAGAGGCCAAGGAGTGACCTAATAATGGGCTTCAGCTAAGACAGGTCTCACTGTGAAGAATATGAACAGCAGAAGAAAGCGCAAAAGAAGCCAGGCTTGGACTGCAGCAGTGAGCATTAGGGTCATATAAGCAAGCAAGAATCTTCTGATGCAGACTTTTGTTGAAGTTAAAAAAAATGACTAACAGGGGAAAGGTTACGAAAAATTTCCTTCCTTGGAGAGTTTCTAAAATAGACTACATTCTGAGGCCTTAGACAGAAAGCTAAAAGAGAGGAGATAAATAAAACCTTTCAAGGTTCCATCCAATACAATATTCCATGACAGTTTTCAAGAATTCCTCTTCTATTCTAATAATTTTGAAGGAGGAAATGGTCTTTTAAAAAGTCTCTATAACCTCAACAGACTTTTCCCTGAGCATCTCTTTTCTGGCTGTCAAGCATCTTCCCACAATTTAAAATCTAAACACAGGTGGGCAGGCACTTCTCAAGAAATCCATGTTTTCATAATCCCCACTGGAGACAAAGACTTGACTTTCAGAGGGCAGTTGCTGAATGTATTGTGCTATTGCCCAGCACAGACAAAAGGGACTATGTTTGAACAAATATTTTCCTCCCCAATGATTCAGACTAGGTGGTCTACAGAATAAAGCTAAGCTCTTGACATACAGGGTGTGTTCAGAGGCAACACAGCAAACACGTGAGTTCCTCTTGAATTGATTTCTTATCTTCAAGCTTTTTTTTTTTCAGTGAAGCTATTGGGTGTTAGTTTGTAGGATACAGAATCCTTTCACACAAAAATGGGCCATCTGTTCAAATGCTCATGGATCACCCAGCTGGTCCTGAAAAGAGCTGTTTCCACTCCCCGACTATCCCCTCTTACTTGTAAAGGACACTCAGATTAGATTCACAAAAAGGAAATCATGCCTATTCCTGGTTGCATGCTGTGAGCATGTTACTAGACTGATAGCTCACGATAAAATAAGAAAGACCTAATTTATCTGTGGCACATGAAAACCAAGCACTTGGTAGATTTATAAAATGTGATTGCAGTGTATTTGCAGGAAATGGCTGGAACTGACTAAACATTGACTTGACAGTAGGAGAACAGCAGAGAATGTCTATGGAAGGAAATCATTCTCATGAAATGGAGGCAACTAGTTTTAACCAGAAGTCATGATTAGACGCAACTGGAGATGACCTTCTCTTAAGTTGAAGAATCATGTATTTGAATTCCTCCTCTATTTAGCCTCAGCAACCACAGTATAAGTTGTCTCATTTGAGAGGACAGGAAGAGAAGAGCTGAATTACAACATTGTATTTGAACTTCCTGAGGTAAGGGAAGAGACACAGAGAGTTTAAGTAACTTCTATGCTAATATTGATCATCTTGCCCATAATCAAATCCAAACATGGTACAGCGCACAGTTAGAACTTCTCATTCCTTACAACTATTCACTATACGTCCTAGGCCTTTGTCATGCCAAGTGGGTAGGATTTAAAAAAAGAAGAAGACCGAGCATGGTGGTTCACACATGTAATCTGAGCACTTTGGGAGGCCAAGGAGAGGGGATCGTTTGAGGCCAGGTTCAAGACCAGCCTGTGCAATGTAGTGAGACCTCATCTCTATGAAAAAAAAAAAATTAGCCAGGTGTAGTGGTGTATGCCTATAGTCCCAGCTACTGGAGAGGGGAAAGTGGACTGAGGTAGGATGATGGCTTGAGTCCAGAAGACTGTGGCTACAGTGAGCCATGAATACACCACTGCATTCCAATATATACCACAGAGCCAGATCCTGTCTCCAAAAAAAAAAGCATTTGGTACCCTACAGACTTTTTTTTTTTTTTTTTGACAGTTTCACTCTGTCACCCAGGCTGGAGTGCAGAGGTGTGATCTTGGCTCACAGCAACCTCTGCCTCCCAGGTTCAAGTGATTCTCATGCCTCATCCTCCTGAGTAGCTGGGATTACAGGCACGTGCCACCACACCAGGCTAATTTTTGTACTTTTAGTAGAGACAGGTTTTTGCCATGTTGGCCTGGTCTCAAACTCCCAACCTCAAGTGATCCACCCACCTCAGCCTCCCAAAGTACTGAGATTGAAGGCATGAGCCACTGCACCTGGTCTCCTATGGACTCTTCTATGGTTCAATTTAAACAAGCTAATAGATATATCATCAATTTTTCATTATAAAAAATGGGAGTCAAGGTGCTTCCTACCAAAAGAAACAGGCTTTAACTTAAATTTTGAACATTTAGATCTATAAGCTGACAGATTCTTCTTGGCCCCTAATGGTTTCTAAAATTCCAGAATCCTACGTAGCTTTGAAAAATACCCAGCCATGATAGCCTGTGCAGTTCAAACTTACTCAAAGCATTTCTACCTTAAGCAGTTGGCTCCTGCCTGCCATATCTCTGGACCACACTGACAATGGGGAGTCAGAAGTCAATCAACTCAAGTTCCAGGACGTTTTAGTGAACTTTAGGGTAGCTGGATGGCTTCCTATGATGATGACACCTGAGAACAACTTTTATTTGGATGCTTAAATTCTAGCTTAAACATAAGGCAGTCAAGGAAGGTTACAGACATCCCTAAAAGAAGACTTCTCAATGACCTGATTTTAATGATGTTAAAATCAGCACAAGCTTCAGGACAGAGTGTCAAGGAGCCAATTTTACTTTGAAAGGCTCCATGCCTGCACAAGCATCCAGCTTGCTATCCAAGCACAGTATCTGCTAGCTTTTAATCCTTTTATCATACTCCACCTCATAGTATTAGCCCAGTCATTGCAGTTAATAACCCCTGTGTTCAGACTCTAGGAAACAAGCCAAATTTCCATCAGTATATTCTGTTTTAGAAAGGAGATGTTGCAAAAATTAAACATTTCATTTTCTTGCATCCTGGTTTAAAAGAATACTATTATCCCCATTCCACCGATCTGGTCTTATTTTTTATTAGAATTTACATATCTCGGAGGAAAAACGCCAGAATAGACATGTTAACTAGTTTTGTACCTAATATAAACATAATGAGAGCCAAGGAAAAGGATATATGTATTATGTATATATACCTAAAATGAAAAACTCTTCTTTTCCATTTACAATATAATGGATTGAAGCTTAACTTCAATATTCATAGTCAAATATCACATCTGCAGAAAAAAGAGAAGTAATTATCTTAGTTTCATAAGAATCAAGGGCCACTAGCAAGCTAAAATGCTGATTAACCTTATAATGTTTGTGTATCACAACTCAAAAAGAATGGTCCAAAAATGATTTCTTCTAATTCCAAAGCTAACATGAAGCATAATCATGCTTCGCAAAGCATAGAAAACTCGTCTTTTGTCCCCATAAAAGTGAACTCCAAAGATAAGGAGTAGGGGGAGCTCAAATGTTATAAAGATAGACCTGTTGGAGAGAACAAATAAAAATTAGCTTAGACTGAGAGTCCATAAGGAATAATTATTTTAAAAGAACGTAACAGAAAGACAAGGTAATTTTTAAAACTTAATGGATACCACAGAGGAGAATGAATAGTTTAATTGTCCTCTCTCTAAATGCAATTAACTGAAATAAAAGAACATCATTAAAAAAAGACTGTTCACTTTCTTCATCAATGGACATTGTGACATTATTGTCATGTTGTGGATTTAGATTCTTAAAGTCAACCCTCATGAGGTTGTCCCTGTCCCCCTAATTATTTTGACTTGTCATTAGATTATATTCTCATACATTAAATCAGTTAAATCTCATCAGTCGATTGTAGCCATGTGTTGAATAATCACAACCTGTGGAAAACCTTAAAAAAAAAGAAAAGTAGGCTTTTTTTTTCAATTGTGCATTTTTTGAAAAACAACAATACAAACAAAAACACGTGTTTTAAAATTTAAGTTGTATTTATTAGCATAAACAGTACATTTTAATAGGCTATAAATTAGAGCAAGATTAAAGGAAATACAAGCATCAAAGTACCATTCTCACTAAATTATATTTCTCATTAAATTTTGAATGTTCGCATTGCTTAACTCAGCCCTTGATATAATCTTGTTTAACATTTCCATCAATACCTTGGAGATATCCTTATGAATTTTAAGATGATAAAAACATAAGATGAATCATTCATATGTTGGACCAAATAATCAAGATTGTAAAATATCCTGAAGCAGAAATAATAGCTTAAAACTGACAAGAGAATTCAGTGGGGATAAATCTGAAGTGCACACTGCACTTTGAGAGGGTGAGTTGATAGCAGTCTGCCTGGCAACAATCAGGAAACTCAGGTGGTGGCAACAAGCATATTGAGCTAACAGTATCTCAGTCATGGGAAAATGTTTTTAAAGATTTTAAGGTTCATTGATAAAAATAAAATAAAGCTGTTGATCATGTGAAGTAATACTCGCTTTTTACTCTAAATAAATCAAATGCTTTTTCACTCCCTTTTGTTTCCTTCCAGGACCCTTGAGGAAAGAGTTTGGAAAGAGATGGTGGTCAGAAAAGAGCTGTCAGGATTTTCCAGTGTCTAGAAGTGCATTGCTTGAAAAGCAGCGGAATATGTTACACTGGAGAAGAGAAGACTGTAAGGGGTTAGATGCTTCATCTGCAAGAACAGTAGACTTGCCCTGACGGTATAATCAGGCCAGTGAGAAGACAGCATATGCACATAGATTTGAGCTCAGTAAAGAATAAACCTGAGCAGTCCCACAAGGGAACAGTACTCCCCAGAGGATAAGCTGCCAAATATTGGCATTGTTCAAACAGAGGTGCAAGGAACACCTGCCAGGTAAAGAATGGACACCTGCCCTGGGGGGGGCATGAGATAGATCATCTCCAAACACACTGTCAACCTCTATGATTCTAAAAGGAAGGGTGGGCTCATCGTGACCACTATTCAGAGAGAAGAAACTCTTAATGTTTTCCTGTGATATTAGTATTTTTTTTTCTAGTAAAAATTCCTATCATCATGCTGCTCTTCAACTGGAACCAAAACAAAAATTTAACATTATATTATACTACTAGTAAAATTAATGATTAAGGAAATCTGCCATCCTAAACAGAACCTTTTATAACTTAAAATTTGCCTTCCTGAATTGGAGCTATGCTGTATCGATAACTTCCATTGGAACCCTGGGACATACAGTAGAAGGGCATAATAACTATGATCCCTGGCAATACCAACTTTTAGGGGAGAACTCCATACTTTATAGGGTCCTTTGATAGTCTATGATGGACTGTTATTTCTACATTTGACTGTTTTCACATTTATTTTTTACTTTTTGATTCTACAGATGGAAAGTTCCACAAAATTGTCATCCACTGTGTAAAACAGTACTTCATTTTATCTGAGCTAAAATTACTTTCTCAAGTATGAAATACATAACAATCATAATTTTGTAGACGTTTCTAAATAAGACTTTTTTCTCTATTTGCAGGCTGAAGATTGCTATATCCCTTATAATAGTCTCATCACGCCATTTTGGTGGTTCCTTCTGAAACTTTCTTGAATTTCACTAGATTTTGGAGATGTAGCAACCAAAACTATGATATATCCTATAATTTTTTTTGTATGTTATATATAAACTGTAAGAACCTTCTTGACAGTTCCTAAGATTTACTTAATCTTTTTAATTGCATAGAGCTACATACATTAGGAAACCTACAATGACTCTAGATACCTTTGCAGGCTCCTACAATCACACCCTATCAAAGCTAGAATGACTTTAGGAGATTGTGGCCAATATTCTACTTTTCCACAGAGAAGGAATATTTGCCCAAGTGGGAGGGCCTGAAAATAGAAGCCAGAGATTTTGACCCAGAGCCGAGGGTTATTTCAGTCATATCCCTCTGTCTGCTTCACGAAAGATGGGGCAGAACCTATTTTGACTGCTTTTCTCTAATGCGTGACCTTTTATTTTAGTATGCTAAAAATTAATCTGCCAGTTTTTGCTTGCACACATGGCATAACGAGTGCTTTCAATAATTTGTCCCTACCACCTTGACATGAGCAAGTTACTTAATCTCTCTAACCTTTGTTTCCCTATCTGTAAAGTGGGAATAATAATACAAACCTACCCTTAAAAAGTGTGTTGTGAGAAATAAATGAGATGACATGTTTATCACTATCATATTCCTGGCACATAGTGTAAACTCTTTAAGTTGTTGCCATTACTGATTGTGTCATAATTATTGTAAGATGACCTCAAACATTCAATAAAAAACAATTCTCTCTAGGAAAGATTCACTTGGGAAGCTGAAAAGCATAAGCATGTTTTATACAGACTGCTTATGCAGGCCCTGGTTTAGGGTACTATGCACTGCCAGTTTGAATTAGAGGAAGTATCAGTCAAAAGCACTTTATTTAGAAAGGTGAAAATATTCTAGAAATGTTGTTTGGTGAACCTAATTTAAAACAGCATGAACTTATTCCACTTAAAAACATCCATATGCCTGTGAAATAGCTAAGTTACATTTTTACTTCAATAATAGGTTGCAAAGGGGAAGAAGCTGTAGCTTAAGCAATCACATACAAAACCTCTCTAAATAACTCTGGAGTTACAAGGTAACCAGGTAGCGGTGGGTGAAAATGAATTCAGGTGTTTGAACTGAAGCTTCCCAAAATGCACCAGGGGTTAGTTTTGACCTGATGATAGCGAATTTAAGAATGATTCCACTGTCAATGGCATTTACAGAGCTAGCAAGACTGGCCATAGACTGGCTCTCTCCCTAAAAGGGCCTTGAACGCAGGGAGAACATACTTAGAGAAAGCATCAAAAGTCTGCCATATTTCACATAGAAATGAAGCTTAAGCTGGGGACTAAAAGCATTTCTTGATATCACATTTGAGCATAATCTCTGTAACGATTGACAAGCATGGGGAATGGAGAAGAAAAGGAAATTATCAGTTTTTTTTTTTTTTTTTTTTTTTTT
>NW_016806225.1:1349389-1381099 GCF_001698545.2 Rhinopithecus bieti | reverse complement strand
TTTGTGACGGAGTTTCGTTGTGTCGCCCAGGCTGGAGTGCAGTGGCGGGGTCTCAGCTCAATGCACGCTTAGCTCTCTGGGTTTTCGCCATTTTCCTGCCTCAGCCTCCCGAGTAGCTGGGACTACAGGCGCCCGCCACCTCGCCCAGCTAGTTTTTTGTATTTTTTTTTAGTAGAGACGGGGTTTCACCGTGTTAGCCAGGATGGTCTCGATCTCCTGACCTCGTGATCCGCCCGTCTCGGCCTCCCAAAGTGCTGGGATTACAGGCTTGAGCCACAGTGCCCAGCCCAAATATCAGTTTTTTTATGCCATTACAGACATATTTTAGTGCGGCATTGCTTAAAGATGAAAGAAAAAACTAAATGGTGTGTCCAAGAAGCATTATTTCCTCTGTTTTAACTCTATAACAATTTATGAATTTTAATCTCCATAAGTTCCTTCAGGAAACAGCAATACAGTAAGACATATTTTAACCTTGTCTTTGGCCCTCTTATTACGACACAGTCATTAAGACCTGGGTTTCAGAGGCAAGCAGGCCGGGATTTGAAGTCCACCTCTGCCGCTTACTAGGAACCTCAGCAAGCTGCTTGAGCTCTCTGTGCTCCCTCTTTTGTGTATCTAAAATTGGATGTTAACATCTGTCCACAGAGTTGATGTAACAGCAATTGCAAGGAAGGTCCTAATGCATTGCCTATTATCCAGTGTATGCTCAACCCATCTAGCGTCCTAATCCATTTTAGAATTTACATATTTTATTGTTTTCATAATGCCCAATTGCTATGGTGTATGTTCTTGGTAAAAGTGGCTCTGATAGTAGTTCTGAAGCAGTTGAGAGGCAAGAGACACACTCCCCTGGTGGTAGGGGGCTGGGAAATGGAGATGGGGTACATAGTTTGAAAATAAAAAAGCCTCCCCTTTCAGATTCTCACAGATTTCTACTGGGGAGAGGGGAAGAGGAGACCCTCTAACCTCAGCCTTCGGCTGAGAAACACTGGCCTTTCTAATGGCAGAGACTTTTTTATTTCCTTCCCATGTATTCCTCACAAGGCCTGGCATACAGCAGAGTCAATAAATCAATCTGAGTTTGTTTCTGTTTCATAATAAAATATGATTCAGAATCCAGTTAGTTCAGTTCCTTAAAGAAAACAATATTATGTTTTGTGATCAATGCATAATTAAAACAAATTTCCCATTAGTTCCCCTGACCTTTACAATTTTAGTCACATAAACCCATTAAAGAAGTTTATTCTCGACTACTGTGTAATGTAACGTATTTTCTCTCAGTGATGAGTATAAACAATAAGTACATTAAAAAATGATGAACCTTTATTATAGTCTTCAAAGGTCAGAATCATACAGAGCTATGGACAAGAAATTAGGATAGAAATATGCTTAAAATGCTTCAAAAGTAATGGTGAGACTTCTGGTCAACATGAAGCAGCAAATTCACACCATTATAAGCCTCCTCCTGTTCCAAACGTGATAATTAGAGATGAAACATAAAAGTAAACACAGAAAGGTTACAGTTTGTCTCCAAGAACCAGATAAACATCTCTGTGTACTAGAAATGCATTAGAATCACAAGCAGTGAGTAAGTCTGAAGCTAGGGAACCTGCAAGGCTCCAGATTTAGAAGCCAGCACTGACTGCTGGGCATTCTGCTCCTACAGGATAAGAGAATCCAAAACTGGCTCACTGGAGATAAGGAGACCTAAGCCAGGTTAACTGTAAAGCCAAACAAGGAGGTTGGGCTAATAAGAAGAAGCTAAAAACAAACCTGCAACAACAACAACAACAAAAAGCATGACACACCAAGAGGAACGGTTTTATAAAAATTTGAGCCTGTGGGGGAAAAGTTGACAAAGATATGATTCAGAACCAGGCACAGAATCAAACCACCTGCTAGCTTGGTAACAGAGTATGTGATATCCCCGGTATCACCATTGGCAAGGATGGCTGATAGAACATAATGAAACCTGGGTCTGGACTGGAAGTCTTTCAGACCAGACAAAAGTGATCACAAAACCTCAAGGAAAACAAGAGTAAGCCCAGAGAGAGGGGAAAAAAGGTAATAAAAAGTGAATGTAAAATCATCCCGCTCAAAATGAGTCAGCAAACCAAAATTCCAAAACCCATGAAAAGGTATAATACTAAAAATGTCAACAAGAATTAAAGCATATGAATACAAAAAAAAAAAAAATCAAGAAAACACAAAGGAAGACAGTTAGAAAGGAAAAGACAGACAAAAGGACTACAGGACTAAAACAAAACAACTAATGAAATGGCAATAATAAATCCTCCCCTTCCCAATCATTACACTAAATTTTAATGAATTAATTTCCAATCAAAAGACATAGAGTAGCTGAATGGAAAACAATTACAAAATACCCAACTACATGCACTCCACATGAAATTCACTTTAGACTTAGTGACACATACAGGGTGAAAGTGACGGGCTAGTAAAAAGTATTCTAAGCAAATGGTAACCAAAAGAATGCATGGGTGGCTATCCTTAGACAAAACATACTTTGAGTCAAAATCTATCACAAGAGACAAAGAAGGACATATATAACGATTAAAAAGTTCAATCCATCAGGAAGATATAGGAATTATAAATATATATGCATCCAACATCATTTAGATATGTAAAGCAAACATTGACAGAACTGAAGGAAGAAACAGAGAGCAATACAATAATAGTAGGAAACTTCAATACCACACTTTCAATAATGGAGAGGACATCAATATGGAAGATAAGTACGGAAACAGGACGTGAATAATACTATAGATCAAACAGACCTAACAGATACATATGGAACATTTCACCCAGCAGTGGCAGAATACACATTCTTCTTAAGTGCCCCAAATTTTTCTCCAAGGTAGGTAACTTGCTAGGTTACAAAAAAAGTCCTAACCAACTTAAGAAGATAGAAATCATACTAAGTATTTTTTTCTGACCACAATGGAATGACACTAGAAATTAACAGCAGAAGAAAAACTGAAAAATCTACAGATATATGGAAATTAAAGAACACACTTTTAAATAGCCATTGTGTCAAAAAAGAAATCAAAAAGGAAATTAGAAAATATTTCAATATAAACAAATGGAAACACAATATATCAAAACTTATGGGCTGCAGTTCACAAATTGGAAAAATTAATACTGTTAAAATGTTCATACTATCCAAAGCAACCTAAAGATTCAGTGTCATCTTGTAACTGAACACAGGTCTGACCACTCACTGCTTGCAGACTCCAATTAACGAGGGAGAGGTCCAGTAGAAAGAAAGTTACTTTATTAACCAGAACTAGTAATGGGGAAGTGGCCAGATTCCCTATCTAAAGTAACCACTTTGAGTTTCTAGGAAGAAGGTAAGTATTTAAAAGGGGGGGACTTGATGTGGAAGGCAAGCAGGAGTTGTGCTAAGTACTAGATCTGCGTATCTTTTTTTTAGTGGCTATATTGGGTCTTGGTCTACCTGGAGCATGGGCTGGGATCATCTCAACAATGGCCAGGTTGTTGACTAGCTACCCAAGGTTATCTGAAATTTTGCAGCAGGGTTTCCAGGTTTGGTCTGCCTGTCTCAAGATTAAGTCCCAGAACTTTAAGTAAGCACATAATTATATACTAGCATACAGTTAGATAATGATGGGAAAGAAAGGGACATGAAATCTTATTTTAAGGTTAAGGGGAAAAGCTTCTGCAGAGTTGGCTTCAAGGTTACATCTTGCGATTAGGGAGAAAAAAGAAAGGAGAAAAAAAATTTTAAATGCATTTTGAAGCCAAGCTGCTTGGTTACAATCCCTATCAAAATCCCAATGGCAGTTTTGTTGTTGTTGTTGTTATTGTTGTTTTTACAGGCATAGAAAACACAATTCTAAAATTTATATGGAACCACAAAAGGCCACAAATAGCCAAATCAATTATAAGAAAAAACAGCAAAGCTGGAAACATCACACTTCCTAATTTCAACATATATTACAAAGCTACAGTAATCAAAACAATGTGGTACTGACATAACAACAGTCATATAGACCAGTGGGAGGAGACAATGGGGATACATTTGAAAAATGTGTCATTTAGGCAATTTCGTTGTTGTGCAAGCACCATAGAGTGTACTTCACAAACCTAGATGATATAGCCTACTCCATTATAATTTTGTGAGACCACTTTCACACATGTGGCCTGTCATTGATCAAAACAGCATTATCTGCCACATGGCATATATACATGTTCTTAGTCAAATATATTTGGAAAATGCTGTACCGATATATCTCATTGTAGAGAAACCGTTGAATGATATTTTATGCAGTATTTCTCAAATGTTATATCCATGCATTCACCAAGAATTTATCAAACCACTGTATGCTGGCCACCATACTATGTACTGGGGATACAGCAATTAACTTGACAGACAATGGCTCTGTTCTTCTCAGTTTCCAATTGGAGGACCGTCAATGTACAAGTTAACAAAAATAATTCCAGAGACTGACACATGCTATGAAAAAATAAAATCAAGTGATATGACAGATAGTGGCAGAGAACTCAGTGGCCAGAAAAAGGCCTTTCCAAGAAAGTAAGGTTTGAGTTGAGACTTGATTGATAAGAGTTGGCCACATGAAGCTCTGAGAAAGAGATCTACAGCCAAAGGGAGCAGCTGAAGCAAAGTCCACAGGGTCAGAATGAGTTTGAGTGCTGACGTCTTTCTTCACAGGTTAGATTAAGTGGCATAGTGACCCAGGAAGCTCCATTTAGGGAATCTTGAGGTACCAGAAATACTAGTTTAATTTGGATTTCAGAATTATGGATAGGCATGTTAATTTAGAAAATCAAAGAAATAAGGAAACACTACCAAACAGATTCATCTTGCTGATAATAATTTTCTTTCAATTAGTGAAATGTGATATATTAAATTCAGAAGTCCCAAGAAATATTCAATATAGCAAACTAAAATGACAATTATTTTCTAGAATTATTTTTCTAATTATCAAATTATTTTGCTTTGGAAATGAAAGCAATGCAAGTATCTGTTATAGAAGTCCTATGGAATGGAACTAAAAGGGAAGAGTCATTTTTGAAAAAAGTCTTTCTGCTATGAAAAACTGGCAGACGAGTGCTGAAGATGAAATCAAATGGAAGAGGAGCTGGATAACCAGGGAGACACAAGCAGGGGTACATCTTTTCACAAAGTTAATTGGAAAACCAGCATCATAGAAAACGGGCCTGATATGTGCAGTCTGTGATGCTGGTATCATCAACAGGTCAGCATGACCCAGGGATTCCGCAGTGCATGAAATGAGCAGCCACTGCTGAAGGCAAGTCACCTGGAAGTCACTTGAGCTGACTACAATTCACAGCATCACCCATGTTGAACAGAGAGCAAACACAGGGGAACCTGACAGCAAGCTAATAGTGTGGAGAACTTGCTTAAGAAAGAGGACATGGTTTAGGAGCAAGAAGAAACCAGTTAATGGAGACTTCGCCCTAGGCATATATGATAAAATGGGGACAAGAGAACAAGTTAATGGGAAGGGTTTTATTTTAGTAAGAAATGAAACATCATATCATTAAACAGATTATCTTACAGAAATATATTGTAATACTTCCAACTTCAAACCTAACTTGAAAGAGGTGCTAAATTGGATATAGGTGCAAACATAACCAGGCTCCTAGGCACTCTTTCATCTTGGAAAAAAAAAAAAGACAGCTCAATCAAATCTTGTATGGAATGGAGTGCTTTGTTTAAATCAATTTCCTGATTAGATAGGTTAGATTTTTAAAATACAGTTGTCAATCCTTCTTAAAGATATCAGCTAAGATCATTGGAACACAACAGACAGCGCTGAAGCATATCTGTGTATGTGTATACAAAATAATTAAGTTTGTTGTAAAAGATTCACCATAATACCAATATGCCATCTGCATTATGAAACATCCACAACAATGGAAATTCAAAATGAGATAACCCTCAGTTTTATATTTGCTCCCAACATCCTCATGGATCTCCCCATTACCCACTTTTGAGACTACTGTGCTCTCTGCCCCCGCTGACCCTGGCTGAACAGCAACCATGATCTCTAGGAGAGCAGGGCCCATGGCCATCCTGCTTATCATCCAATCTCTGGTTCCTTAGAGCACTCCACAAGCATTAGTTCCCCCAGAGGTCTTTTCTTCCAAGGGGGCTGACACTGGACATAGGAGACACAAGCTTTTCGATGAGCTTTAAGCAGTCTAATTCTACAACTTCTGGGGACACTGAACAAAACTTCACCTGGAGACATGATGACAAGTGCTGGGGTGTAAAGTGAGTCCTATAGCTTCAGCTACTGCTAAAAGTGAAGGTAAGTTTTTTTTTTTATACCCTCTAGGAACCATAATCCATTAAAAAAAAAAAAAAAGGAATTCGAGGTATTTTCCCACTACTTAGGCCACTGGAAGAATTTTTTAGATTGAAAGGAATAAATATGCAAACACTGTAACCTTTTAGAAGTACAACTGTTTAAAAAGAGTATACTAGCAAGCTGCTCAAATATTCTAAAACAATGAGCAGCTTGACATTTTTCAAACCAATATTTTAAAACTCAGATCCACATGTGCACTGGAAATTAATGCCATTTGTTCAACAATGATAGACTTGATTCATATCCACGCTCGTACAGTGGATTATATTTGCTGATTTCATTAAACCTTCAAAAGGTTACAGCTGGTTGACATATGAAAAACTCCATACCTCCAGAACAGGAAATTTTGTACCAGTCCTTTTTTTAGAGTTTTTTAAATAACAAAACTACACTTCAGAAAGAAATGGTAAAGCATAGGACTCTGTTCCTTACTAGCATTGATTATATTTTCAAATTTTTTATTATATCAGGATATACTAACAAGATGACAGAAGCAGGGGGTCATGAACAAATTGACTGAACATACTAGAGATACCTCAGAACTCCCAGAACTGCCTGGAGGGGACTTTGGAGGGAGGCTGCAGCTCTTGACCCAAGGCCGTAGGATGCAAAACTGGGCATGAACCATAATGAGACCACTTTTGGAATCTTGGTTGGTGGGCCAGAGGATATTTTGATCACAGACAGGACTCCGGGTTTCAGTACTAAGCAATATCAATTGTCGTACTGTGTTTTTGATAACACTAAAGAAAGAAAAATTCTCAAGAGGAATTGTAGCAGGACTAACAGAAGGCTGTATAACTCCAGAGAGATTGAAGCCAGCCTTTAAATATGCTTTTTAAAGTACTTGAATCAGGAAAAAAGAACTTCTTGACCATGCCAGAGACATATTATGACCAATGTGGGTTAAATTAGGGCTTCCAAAATCATGACAGTAATTTCTGCAGTAGGATCTTTAACATCTATTAATGTACAAAACCTTCCAGCCTAAAAGGTTTAGTAACACAAATAACTATTACATTGTCAAACCCTGAGTGACAATAAGAGTCCTGGAATTAACCCCAATACGCATTAGAAGCTTCAACTACTGTACCTAGACACATTTTGAAAATTTCACAAACATACAAAAAGCTACAACACTTCTCACATGTTGTATGTCACATGTTGTATGTGAGAAGTGTTGTAGCTTTTTGTATGTTTGTGAAATTATGAGAAGGCTATGTTATGACCCTACAATGCCCTTCAGGTATCTATTTTTCTACTCTTTTGAAAATGGAGGTTTCTTCAGATTCCTAATTTCCTCAGTTATTTCATTTTAACTTAAATAAACCAAGAGGGCCAGCCTGCTACTTTCTTGCTGTGCAACATTATATCCGTTACTTAGCTTCCCTGTGCCTTGGTTTCTTAACTATAAAAGGAGAAGAGTAATAATACTTAAAGTGCTGGTTATTATGAGTATTAGCAGGATATGCAGAAATCGTGTGGAACAAGGCCTGACCCATGGTAGTCAGTTATCAATGATTTGTATTATTTCAACTGTATCTATGGATTGTATGAAAATAGGTCCCACCATGATATACAGAGAAAATAATACATAGGATCTTTATAACAAACTTAATTACTGTGTATACACATCCACGGATGCACCTCAGGGCTGTCTGTTCTGTTCCACCGATCTTAGCTGATATTCAAATTGTTAATAATTTACTTCCAGGTCATTCAGTTTTTCTAATTAAAATTCTTGCCTGGCATTATCTGTTTTTTTTTACAGTGAAGTGCTAGAGGCTTTCCAAAGAAAGAGGATTTGCATAGGTTTGGAAGGCCAGCTGCTGACACCAGCTTTCTATCATTCAAGCCACTGGACATTACCGGGATCCAATGGGAGCCTGCTAGAAAGTCAGGTCTCCAGTAAATAATATATCTAGAGTCCTCTCAAATAGAGCTCAACTGGATTAGCTATACGTACATCATAGGAAGGTCTGGATGCAGCTCCAAGAGGTGACATTAAGAGTCATATTCAAAGTTATTTCCTGAAGTAAAGGCAAAGAGCCAAAGGGAAGAATGACAAAGAGGCACTAGACTGAATTTTTCCCAGTGTGGCTCTTAGAGCACCAGCATCGGAATTGTTGTGGCATCTGCATCAGTGCAGACTCCTGGGTCCCACCCCGGATCTAGTGAATTAGAATCTGAGCCTGGGTCCCAGGAATCTACATGTTTTTGTTGTTGTTGTTTGTTTGTGTTTAAAGGAATATACATTTTAATCAAGCACTCAGATTATTGTAATGGATGGTGTATTTCCAGAACTGCTCCAGATATTCCACCCAGGTCATGGGACTGAGCCATAAACCTATGTTGTTGGTGACAGATCTTCTGTATCAGCTAGAGGAACCATAGGTTTTTTGGCCTATGTGTCACCTCTTTTATACCCCAAGGGTCTCTTTTTTCATTTGCTTGGTCCCTGAACCCAACCCAGCCTCAAACACAGAAACGAACACTACAAATCTCGCTGGGACCAAAGAAGGCAACTGGGCAGAGCAGGCCACCCTGAAAACTTCGCTCCAAGTAACCTGCCTCTATAGGATTCCTTCCTTAACATGCATCTGGCAAGATGATCAAATTCCCATTTAAAAAACAATTGTAGGGGCTTAGGCTAAGACAGTAAGGTTTGCAAATCCAAACTCAGCCCCCTGCATTACGGGGATGAAAGAAGGGAATGGGATATGGTAAAATATCAAATAATTGCATTTTATGGTTTACTTGTGAAATCAAGTTAAACAGTCTTTGGAAGGGCAATGCTATTTCATATTCTGCCAACAAAAGTAGCCAAATTGTTTCTCTAAATTATGAAAGAGGAATATACCATTTTCAGTTATTTAGATATTGCCAAATAAATTAATATTCTTGAGAGGAAAGGATAAGGTTAACATTCCAGCTCATATATCACCATTAAAAAGATTCAGTATTTCAGCAGTAGCTTAAATGGCTAAACACCTTCCTCTTTGGCTTATCTGCCTTATTATCACTCTTTATCAGTTCAGTTTTCTTGCATTTCTATATTTAAAAATATAAAAATGATTAGATTTAATTCATGGGTATGAGAATAGGACTTACAAATGCATTATGGATGTAAAGATACAAAAACGGTGCTTACCTCATCGAATAAAATTACAAGGTTTCATTCTAATTGTTTTAGAATCATGGTTCTCAGTTATATTCATGACATCCCTAGCAGGAAAGAAAAACATCATCTCTGGCAGGATGGACTAGGAGACCTGGAGGGGCCTGGCAAATTTTCCAGGGTCCCACAGCATGTTAGCTGGGAAACCCTCAGTTCTAAGCCGCCTTGGTTGCTCCATTTACCCAACCTCATACTGACACTCAATAACAACTCATTACTACTAATAGTAACCATATTGTACAGTTTTAAGACACACTGCCATGCTTTGGACAGGAGCCTACAAAGAAAGAACTCTTTATAGAGTGCAAACTAGGGCAATATATGGGCAGCTGAAAGTCTCAAGCTGATTTACATGCAAGCCAGTCAGGACGAAAGATTAAAAGAAACTAGGAACCCAGGCAAATTCAGCTGAGCTCTGGCATGCAAATAAAGTTTACAAATGAGAAAGATATCAAGTTTATAATAGTAAGAGTGCAAGGCCAGCACAAGTTCAGCCAATCCCAGCAGCTTGTTAAAAGCAGTTCTCCCCTACCCTACTGAAACTTTTCTGATTTCAAAGTTACATAAGCCTATCATCATCAGCAGCAGCACCAGGGGCACTCCATGTATTACCCACATTCCATCCAGCTAATTACCAAGTGCCAGACATGCTTCTATGGGAGAGGGCTGAAAGCAATTTTGTAAGTCCCTGTGTTTTCATTTATGTGAATTTCTCAGCTTTTCTAGGTCAGAGAAACACCGGGTGATTACAAGCTCTTACTTACACGGAAGGGTGAAAAAGCATGCTGGCTCATTTTAAGGAGCTGACACCACTTCCCAAGATACGGGGAAAGAAGATGAAGTGTTTGAATGAATCCAAAAAGTATTCTTTTTAAGTAGAATTAATTGATAGGAGATTTAATGTCTACTGAAGGAATCAATAGAGAGATCATATGAGGTACTCTGAGTATTACATTACCAAAGAAGACCAACTCTAGTAATAAAAGATGGGCTAGTTGATAGAAATTCAACTCCATGTAGCTCTTCCTACAAGTACAATGAGTAAAGAGCTGAAAACATTTTATAGTATTGATTTTTTCATTCATTTAGCAAATACTCAGTAGAGCCTACTTTATCTTAGGAACTAAAGTGAACTCAAGAAATACAGAAGTCAAGTTTCCTTCTCTCACTCCAGAAGCCATTTGTCCATTCTTCATCATCCCATTTGCAGGCTACACAGTAATAATTCATTTGTCTTCTCCACTAGGTTTTAGCTAATCAGCGAATGAATACATAAAAGAAGCGAAGAAAGAACAAAACTAAGGAAGTCTTGAAAGACTTCAAGACAAATTGTGCGAAGAAAAGAGAGGGAGAGCAAGGTGGGGCACTATTCCTTTCAAGAGGACACACAATCCGGTTTGCGGTGAAAGTCAAATTTGTAAAAAGAAATATTTGGAGAACTGATGGTTTTCTCTTTCTGTGTGTGAGCTAACTTCTCCATATGGCGCCAATGCTAACCATCAGTTTTATGAAGCATGATTTGCATGTGGATTTCTATTAGAATCACATTTATTTTAGAGTTGGAAAGAATTGAAAGGTCCATTTGGCAGACTTGTTTTAATGTCTTAACTATTTTTAAATATAATTTATTAGTAGACAACATAAACTTATGGAATAATGAGGCAAAAAAATAGGGCAAGAAAGACCATTTTACAGAGAAAAGTAGAAAATATTTATTATGATAACACAGTCAGACTCTCATTAAGTTTTGCTTGGTATCCCTGAAAAGAGTACTGGTGGTAAAAAGTTAAGACTTCTGCAAATACCATGCACTAAGGAGGAAAAGGAAGAACCAGAATTCTTACATACTTCTAATGGGAATGTAAATTGGCATAATCTCATTGAAAACAATTTGACATTACCCAGCAAAGCCAAGTATGTGTAAACCTCGTGACCCAGAAATTCCACTCCTAGGTATATATCCTAGAGCAACTTTTGTATGTATGTGCCAAGAGATATGGACAAAAATGTTCATAAGCAGCACTGTTTGAAACAGCAAAAACTGGAAATGACCCAAAAGTCCATCAACAGTAGAATGGCGAGGTGAGTTGTGGCATATTCACACAATGGAGTGTTATAAGCTGTGAAAATAAATGAAGCACAGCTGCATGCTGCAATATGAATGCAGTTAAAAAAAAAAGCAAACTGTAAAAGACTATGTACAACTAAAACGGCAACTTTATAAAGCTTTTAAAAAAGCAACTATATAATACATTGTTTCAACATACTCATAATATGCAAAAACTAATTTTAAAAAATATAAGAGAATTAACACAAAAAAATTCCGACTAGCATTGGCAGGGTGAGGGGACACAGGAAGACCATATAGCAGGGGTCCCCAACCCCCAGCTAGCATACTGGTACCAGTCTATGACCTGTTAGGAATATAGCCGCACAACAGGAAGTGAGCATTACTGCCTGAGCTCTGCCTCCTGCCACTCAGATTAGTGGCAGCATTAGATTCTCACAGAAACCCAAACCCTATTGTGAACTGCACATGTATGCTCCTTAGGTAATTCTAACTAATGCCTGATTGCCTGATGATCTGAAGTCGAATAGTTTCATTGACTAAGGTCAATGGTATTAGTGATCTTAGGTTGAGAGATAAATTTACAGATGACTGTTTTATTGCTAGGCTTCGTAACTTACATAGATGGTACATATTCTGTTGTATATACAAACTATTACATATAAAGAATTTTTAAAAGTTCAGATACCTTGTATGATGAAATACTAAGCAGCCAATGAATAGAATAATTAAATTAGATCCACACATACTAATGCAAAAAGACTTAAAGACAAATTGAGTGAAGAAAAAGTCCCAGAATAGTACCATAGCACAATCTCATTTCTGTAACAAGGAAGCACAGAAAGTAAAAGCTCCTAAAACTATATGCTATGTATGTATCTGTACAGGAGACCTTCTGTTTGTCCCTCCAATCCTCTCTCCACCCTTCTCCACTCAGCTCTCAGGCTAAGGGGGCTGACCTGTATGGACTACATCAATAGGTTTTCTTGTTCCCTTGGCTTCCCATAGGGTTCAGTCAATGGGGGCGCTTAGAAGCAGAGAGGAAGGAGTGCATTTATTCCCAGCCCCTTTCCTGTGGTTGATAAGAACTGGCTGCATCTCTCCATCAAAGGTCTTAGCGCCCATTAGAGGGTCCTTTCTGCAGCACCCTTTCTGTGTCTGGGTTTCCATGACCACTTCCTCTCTGTGCCCCTTCAGATTTAGCGTTGATAAACACGATCCCCTGTGCTTTCCCTATACCCTCTGTACGTCATGTAAATACTCCCTTTATTAAATTAAACCTCAATTATCCTAATTTGGTTTTGTTGTTGCTGTTGTTTAGAGACCAAGGTCCTGCTCTGTCACCTAGGCTGGAGTGTAATGGCACCATGCTACTTCATTGCAGCCTCAAACTCCTAGCCTCAAGCGATTCTCCCATCTTGGCCTTCCAAAGTGCTGGAATTACAGGCATAAGCCACCACACTGGTCTAAATTATTCTAATTTGAATGTACAGTCTGTTTCCTACTGGAATCTCAACTGATACAATTATATATGGATATGCAAGCATAGAAAATGGACTAAAAAGATACACAAGAAAAGGTTATCAGTTGTTAATGCTGGTGAAAGAAGCTAGAATGTAAAGAAGAAGGAAAACATTAATGTTTTGGCCTTTGCATTTCTGTATTGTATAACTAACTTATTTCTAAGAGGAAAGTGTCATGTAGTTTTTTGGGCAAAACAAAATTTTAAGAGTTCCAAAAAAATAATAATTTTTAAAAATGCACAAGCTGGGTAGTTTAAAGAATAAACTGGGTTCCTTTCATCTCAACATTCCCTGTGCCTAGCACAGTGCCTGCCTAGCACAGCATGATAGGAGCTTCTAAGGAATGCAGACACTGTAATCCTGTGAATATGAAACCTAAAAGATATCTTAGAAGCAACCTTAGCTTCTGTAAGGTTTAGTAATAAGAGGGAAGGGAGAAACACCTCTAGAGTCGCTCAACAGAGGCTTCCTAGAAAATGTGGCAATTGACTACAGGTATAGGCGACAACTGGACTGTCGGCTGGATCCTGGACTGCACTGTTTATACAAAGCTGAGGTCCCAAGCCCTGTGCAGGCTGAACTGTGTCACAGTCCCTGGACATTAGAATTTTACTTGACCATGTTCATACAAGTGTCTCTTCTAAGGTCTAAGGTCTGGCAGACTTCCAGAACTACTATCTCATCTCTTGCTCCCCAGGGCCTGGAGGTATCTTTTGATTATGAACTCCAAGGCAAAATCCTTTGGCCATCATGCTATGACTACTGGACTGGACTGTATCTGAGCACCTGAAGCTGGGGGAGGCCACCAATACCTGCCTTACCCCAGCAGGGAGATTAAATTCAGGTCCAGGCCCCTCCCATCTGGCCCACTCGGCCGTAGAAAACTAGCTCTGGCTAACTCGACCTGTCCTTGAAAACTCAGATTAGATGGCACTCCCCTTGACAAGCCTTTCCTGATTCCCTGAGTTTAAGTGCTCTCCTTAAATGACCCAAAGGCACTGCATACTTCCTCTATCATAATATTTATTATACTATATTGAAATTGCCCATTTACTTGTGCATAACCTCTCAAAAAACTGTAAGCTTTTTGAGGGCAAGACTAAGCCTTATGCATCTCTCAGTCATAAGAGACAATGACATAAAGTAGGAGTCATTAAATACTGGAAAGAAAAAGGGAGGAAGGAAAGGAGGAAATGCCCAGAGAGGGAGGAGAGAGGGAGGAGAGAGGGAGGAAGGAAGGAAGGAAGGAAAGATACCACATGCGGCTAGATCCATACATATGACAATATAAAATAAATGACCCTGTTTTATCTGCTCTAATGACCTTTAAAGCTTTGGGTATGGAGAAATCAAGGTAAAGATAAAGTAATAGATGCATCATATGCTTACTGAGAACCTTCTCTCCACCAATAACTGCCAGGGTGATATAATTGTGAGAAGAAAACAGACCATACTCCCTTCCCCAGTCTCATTCATACATGTGGGAAAACTTTGTTTTTCAAACTTCTTATGTTTCTAAATGTTTTCAGATATTTTCCAAATATCTCCCCAATGTCTTTGGGACATTTAGATATTTCTGTATGTTTCTACTAATTGTTGACAGGCAAGAGATTTTGTGAGGTTGAGTTAATCAGCACTTGGTACAACTATCAGAGACCTGTACTGGTTCCTCTGTGCTGAATTATCTCAAGAATTCTTTGCCAAAGTAATAAAAATTAATGTTTAATGTTGGCCTCTCTGTCTCTCTGATGGCCTTACTGAATTCTGTGGTATTTAAAGCATCACAGAAAGTAAATAATGAAGGTTTGGTGTTGCTTTTTTAAACACAAATTAAACCATTAAGCAAATGAGTCAGAAATTATATAAAAGAACATTAGGAATTGAAATGGACCTAAAAATGATTTCTAAAAGATGTTAGGCAAAACTTCCATCCCATTCAGTCCAGAAATACTGCATTAGACCCATAGTAAATAGGGCTACCTTTTAACTACCTGCCACCACCCTTACCTCCTTCCAATGTGGGCCCACTGTACCCCATTGCCGCACTGCATCCGGGTGAGGGAATGCAAGCACTTCATTCTTAACACACAAACCCTGAGTTTTCTCCAGGCACAAGAGATCTACACAAAAAGGCCACAAAAATGGGAGAAAGAATATACACAGAATTATGATTTCCTATCTGATGTTCACTACTTGGGCTCATAAGACATTGGTTATGTTCATGAGAAAGATAAGCAATGCATTGTTTAAAAAAAAAAAAAATAGGTAGACAAATTTGGAAAGCCCAGATGGTAGGATAATGAATTTGCATCAACTTTCAGTTGTCTACATGTGGTTCACTAATGGAAACCTTTTCATCTCGGGCTGAGTTCCTGGCCATCATCAGGACAGAACTTACAAGTAAAGTACCTTAAGCTATGCCACAAAGTAGATAGCTATTTTGTGCTATAATTTGAGGGGGCCTAAAAAATCCTGAAATGCAAAATCTAGATATAACCCCCTTACTGGCCTTTCCATGATACCTCAGATTTCCATGTTATACTCAACTGAAACATGTACAGTCCTTCACAAAAGGCTAATGCTATTAGGAATACAATACCTTAAACTGTTATCAGCTTGTGGTGGGTTGTGTGAGGGTGATGTGTGGGTGAGTGAACACATACTAGCTTAACATCCATTTCTCTCTCTTTTGGAAACAGAACCTGTTAACCTCTTGGGAACCTCCTCTTCCCCACTCTCATCCATGGTTTGGGTGAGACTGACCTTGAGTCCTGGTTTCAGTGGTGGGTATGTGACCTAGTTTAAGACTATCACAGTTCTATAACCCCATCACAATGAAAATAGGCACATCTCAAGCCAAACTAATGAAAGCCCTATCTAGGACCTATGCCAGAGACATTTCTCTATTTTTCTTGGGATGCCAAGATGGTAGGATATAAGCCTGTTGCCATTAAGGCCTTTTGGACATTATATGTAGGATATAAGCCTGTTGCCATTAAGGCCTTTTGGACACTGTGTAGGCAGCTTGCCTGAGAATGAAGCCACACTGAGAAAAGTTAAGCCTTGTGAAGGAGAGGCAAACACCTGCCATCTTCTGGAAACCTGGATTCAGCCCTAACAAAACTCTTCAGTTACACAAGCCAATAACTTCCCTGCTTGTCAAACAAGTTTCTCTAGGTGTTTGACATTTAAAATCCCAAGAGTCCTGATTAATACATAGGTATTGATGCCCTAGGTTAAGTAATCAAAATGTATGGTAGAGAGAAATGTAGGCTGCATAGTGGAAGAAAGAACACAACTGGGAGATCGCGATGATCTGTCTCTGTTCCTTTTCTGCCCATAAGTGCTTATCCTTGGGTATGGTCCTTCATAATAAAATAAGGGGGCTTAAAATAATGAACTCCAAGCTCTCTCTAGGCTTTGACATACTGTGCTTCTAGGTATGCTTTGGAGGGTGGAAAGAAGAATCCAAAAGGAGCTGCTCTACAGGGCATATTTTGTAGGCTTGCAAAGTGGGGTGGGAGTCGGGGGCTTGTTTAGCCCAGCTGGCAGCAATGTGCAGGCAAAAAGTGGGTTGCTCACAATAAGATGAATGGTCACACAGATTAACTTCAATGACTTGACAATTTTGCCAGAACCAGTCCTGACTATCAAAGAAACAAACTTCTAAGCTGAAGTCAAGACCTTCCTATTATCCATTCTTCTCTATGAGTAAGGCTGCCCCAGAGGTGAGGAGATGAGGGAAGCGACTGACATACTTAATGCGTGACTTGGCCCCTTTTGCTCAATCATGCCCCTGCCTGGAATGCCCTCTTCACTTAGGTCCCCATGTCTAACACCTACTTGGCCTTCAGCATCGAGCCAGAGGGCTTTCTCCTCCACAAAGCCTTCCCATGCCATAGCACCACACAGTAATCTCTCTACCGTCTTTAATCCTAGGTTGCTTGTTGTGTGTTCCTCTCACTTAAAAATTACCTGATTCATGCATGGGCCTCACTGCACTGATGGGAGACTTCAGAGAATGCCAGACATGACGTGCCCAAGGGCACCCCACTCCTCAGGGATAGTCAAATGAGAATCTAGGTCCCTAGACTCTACACGCAGAGCTCTTCCCTCCATATCCACTGATGGCCCCTACTACTACCTTCTCTTCATGCTCCTGTTGCATTTTCACTTCTTATTGAATGCTGTCCAGGTGCTAGGCACTGTTAGGTTCCTTATGAACATTTTCTGCAACCATTACAGTTGCGGTAGAGGTACATATCACTATTCCCATTTTATAGATGAAGCACAGAGAAGCCAAGTTATTTGCTCAAGACCACAGAGCTAAGGACAGGAAAAGCTAGGATTTGAAACCAGGGCTATGTGGTTGTGAAGCCATTTTATTTTTCTTCTCTATCACCATCATCACCATCAATACCACATGGTCATCACTGCTATTACTAAGCAAGCAGCAGGAAACTTAAAGACATTACCTTACATTGGCTCCACCTTGCAACATGGGTGTTAATCCCATTTCATTTTACAGATAAGGTCACTTCCCCCAGGAAGCCTTTGCTGACCACCACACCCTGGAATAGGATGGTGCTCCTCCTAAGTGTTCCTCTGCCCTGTGTGCTTCCTTTCCCAGTTTTAGAATTAATTTAGTGCCTTGGAAATACCAGTGTTTAGTCTCCTCCTGTGAATTAAACACAACTTGTGGGTGTTAGAATGTCTTGTCAATTACTTGTTCAGTAAACAATTGTTGAATGAATGAGGTTGACAAAGTCCACAAGAAGCTACTGCTGATGATACAGGACCACTTTCCATTTCACCCTGGACCTTCCAACCATTTACTACAGGAGGGAGCATCCACTTGCACAGAGAGCAAGAACAAATGGGCCTGGGCTGCTGAGAAGAGCAGCATAAGGGAAAAGCCATCTCCCTTTGACTGGAGCTACACACTTGGCATTTTCTCACCAAATTTGGTATTCATGACCTTGCTGGGGCCTACTGAAAGCCAAATCGAAGCTACTTCCAAGAGACAGATGGCAAAAGAGCATAACATCTGCCAGGCCTTTCAAATCACCAATTCCCCAGGTGAGGGCTTGTGGTAACTCTTTGCAAACATTCAGTGGTCCTATCTGAGGCGCACAAGGATTCTACCATCTGAAAGAGTTGACAAACACCATCTCTTTAATCTATTTTGGCAATTCTTAGAGAATAAATCAACTAGCAAGAAGCCAATGGTTGCTAGAGTGTGGTGTGAGTATTTTAGGAAAGAACTTCATTCCTTATTACATGCATTGGAATCACAGCATTAAACCCAATTCCACAGCTGTCTACTCACTCATGCAGACATTTGTGCAACAAATATTTATTGCACACCTATGAAGAATCAAGCACTCTCCTAGATGCTGGAAAGATAATGGTGAGCAAACAAAATCTGACATCTCAAACAAACTCTCTTACCTGAAAGAGGCTGTTCATGAAGCTATTTGTACTCACTGGGGTCAAAGCACAGACAATTCATAACATAATGTAGCACATCTTTTGAAAGGCAGGAGGACCAAGGGGGAAAGGGTCCAAGAACTTGTAATTCATGATGACTAGAAAGGCAGGTTAGAGCTGGGTTGTTATGAGTAGGGAAGAAACATAATCAGCTTTGTGTAGTAAAGTGGCATTTAGAGCAACGATGCCATTTAACGAACTCTAGTTCATATAATTAGAATGGATGAACTAGAGCTAGCTATATCAAAGTGGATGAGTCTTTAAACATGTAATAATAATACTGTTGAATAAAAATCAAGTTGAAAATGGACACATACTTTATGATGCTGCTTGTTTAAAGTTATAATATTAAAAATCAATAACTGTGGTTTATGAGAACATGCATATGTAATAAAAATAATCAAAATATACATGGGACTAATATATACAAAGTTTTAATAAATTCTATGGGGAAGAAAGGGAAGAGACCAGGAAATACTGAGTAAAACTTCAACTATACTTGCACTATTTCCCTTCCTTCCTTCCTTCCTTCCTTCCTTCCTTCCTTCCTTCCTTCCTTCCCAAGTTATCTGATGAAAACATAGCAAAGTGTTAACTGTTCAGTCTGGGTAGTGAATGTATACATGCTGGCCTTTTTCTGATTTTCTGTATTTAAAAAAAAATACGTTTGAAAAAATGTTAAACTAAAACTAAAAGTATTTTAAAAGAAAGGAACATTGGAACAAGCTAGGGATCCAGAAATCTAGAATAAAAGATCTCAAGTTTCTCCCTGGGGAAGTTGCTGATTGGCTAAAGGGAAATAGTCCAGAGGGATCTGTAACTATGATTCAAGGCAACAGGGCTAAACTAGTACCAGATAGATCTTTGTCTGTTCAAATCTTTCACCAAATCAAGATGCTATGTGATGCCTCTTTTCCCAGGCCTACCAAATGAAGTACCTTCTTTTTGGGCAATTATTCTCATAGAACTCTTTTTGGAGGTTGGAACAGAGGAGAAAGCAATAGTCTCAAAGTCTGAGATACTCAGGCCACTGTAGTATTAGTCCCTGGGCTCCACTATGCAAAGTCACAGGATGGCTGTAGGTGTTTAGGGAAGGGACTCCAGCTGAAGAAAGGGAAGTCATACTAAAGGAAGCTAAGACTGTAGTGGTCATCCTTCCTGCTCTGTCTACTCTGAAGGCCAAGCTTCACCCAGCCTAGGTGATCCTAGGAGTGTATCAGGCCCAGGAGAGTTAGCATTCCACGTTAGCAAATGAAACAGGAGCAAAAGGAAGTGTGGGACTATAAAAAAAAAAAAACAAACAAACAAGCAATGGTGTTGTGGAAATAGTAAGGCAATTTTTTCTGGGGCCACTATAAACTATAGGACCAAAACTTCGTTTTTTGCCAAAACTTCTTTTTATAAGGAAAACACATACTTGTCCTTTGTGGCATAATAGAAAAGTTAAAGGGAAGTAAATAGAAAGAAAATTGAAAACAAAACCATTTTACCTATTTCATGTTTGAACCTAGCATGGCTGTAAGGCAAAAAGGCTTTCATCCCTAGGATACTCTGTAAGTGGAGGCTTGTTACCTAATATCTAATAGCATGATCTTTGCTTCAACTAGTCCCTTATGGGGAAGAAGGAAGGGCAGCCTGAATCCTGTATGTATGTTTGATGAAAGGTCAATGTGGCCTTCAGTGTGTCGTAGCCACTGACAGAAGAGGGGTGAAGAACACTCTTGGGTCTCCTCCCATCCTTCTGTTTTGGATGTTCAGCACACTCCTGGAGACCATCTGTCAAGGTGGATGATGCAAAGGAATTTTATAAGACTTAGCACACTGATGTCTGTCTTTGCCACATAAATGTCTCTCTGTGGGAAAAAAAATCTTCATTTTCATGGCAGTGTTGATAGACCTAAGTTCAAGGAGATATAAATCTGCTGACATTCCAATTGCCCATCAAAAATTTTTCCTTATCTTGGAGTCCAACCGGATGATACATCTCCATTCCTATCCTTTTCCCAGGCATTCAAATGACAGGTGTCTGTATGATCCTGTGAAGGGAGTTGTCATTGTCCTCTGAATTCTGCAGTGACTGAAAAGTCATTGCTGGGGGAACCAGAAGAGGAACGAAGTCTTTCCATCTAACCACTGGGAAATGGGTGCATGCAAATTATACCTCCAATAACATATGTGGTTTAAAATTAAACACCTCCAAAAAATCATCCCCACTGCCAGATATATATTTATTTATTACTTTTGGTAATCATGTTTGTGAAGGACTGACTTATACTTTGGAAACAGCTAACCAAAGAATGAAACTTCTGAGACAGAAAATCTGTGGAGTTCAATTCCACTGGGGGAGCTACCAAGTGAGACAAATGCTCTATCTCAACCAACTCTTTACAAATAAATAGATTAACTTTTCAATCTTTCCAAAAAATCACCTAGAAAAAAGGAAATTCAACAGTTCTCTCAATTCCTCAACCAGTGAAGGTCTTCTAAGAAGTTCTTGTTGCTAGCCATCTGCTGGGCTAAAAGAAACATGGCTCCCTCTTTGCTCTGTGACTTTCTCTGTATTTGACCCCTTGATCTTGGGCTCATGTGAAACTGAGAGATCTTAACAAGAGAAGATGAGACTGTATTTTCATTTTTCATTTCTGTTGCCATAGAAACCCCTATAGTTTCTGAATATGTCTCAGGGAACCTATATCTCCCTCTTAATCTTCTAACTGAGAAGTTCAGAAAGGAGAAAATTCTCGCCTGTTGGTTTTTTCACTGCTCCAGCTGGGGGTCTTACCTCACCCAAGTTTTGACCTGAACACAGCTCTCCCTTGAGTTCTCAGTACACAGAAAATGCTGTTTCCAAAGCATAGCAATTACTGTAAGGAAACTTTTGCCTACTGAGATGCTCTAAGGCTCAGAGCTACCGAATTCTCTATCCACATTTTTCAGTGGATGCTTTCAGTTGGAAGCATACATGGGTAATTGTATCTCAGAGTATAATTCATTTGGGTGCTTATGTACACATTTCTGAAAATAAGAGACTACAGTAAAATTACATTTTCAACCTAAACTCTGCAGTGTAAGGACAGATATAGAAAAATATTAAGCATGTTTCAGAGAGACAGTCAGAATTGGTGAGAAGCCATGTTTTGAGCTATGCTGAACAAAACTGTGAGAATATCTAAATGGATTTCTGAAATTCAGCCAAATGGGAGTAACAGGAGGGGGGAATCACACTCCAGCATGCAGCATTGGAGCTGAGAGACTTGCATTGAGGAAAGCATATTAGAAAGCCTAGAAAGATGAGCATCTTTGTTTAATCTGATAAAGCAAGTCAAAAGATCATGGGCAGAACTTCTTTACAATAGGACACAGCTAAAAATACACATTCAAACAGAGCAGAACATCTTATCTTCCAACATTCCTCCTCACCAATACAATGGATCACATCTGTTCACAGAGTCTTAAATAAGACCTTCCTTATGCTGACAAAATGCAATGTTATACATTCTATTCCTTTGCCTTTGAAAGGGTCTTCGTAGGCAGTTTTAGTCCTTCCCCTGTCCCACCCCAATAAACAGAAATAAAGCACCTGGAATTTTAAACTATCACTCATGTAAATCTGAATCATCTTCCATCATTCAAAACCCTGAGCAAGCTCTTAATATAAATGCTTGTTAACAGTTCATTACAAAGTCATGTGCAAAATTGAGGTTGGCTGGGGAGAGGATCCTCTCATTGGGAATAAATTATAATTTTTTAAAAATATAGGTTTTAAATAATTTACAATTCCTTAAAAGCAACCTGAGTTGAGAAGTTTGGGGTTTGTGTTCAGACTCAGCAGAAAGCTTTCAGGCCCCAGACTCTCGAAATTAAAATCAGACCCAAATCCAAACAAATTGTTTCTTCTGATTTGCCACCCTCAGACTCAGAGTATAATTTTCCTTCATCAGGGTCTGAACTTCGGAAGTCAATCCTGCAAGCAACTTTCAGTCTGTGAACAAAGCAAAGAGGAAACCTCTGCTTTTCACTGGGAGAATCAGTGATGTGGAGAAATCTGGCGGCTCTACAGAGCACAGACCGGTGGCTGCAGCCTAAACACACAAGGCTGTTTACTTTCAGTTCTGGAACTGTTGAGTACAGAGGTAAACTGCTTAACTGTGTTTGCCTGCTTAGCATACCACGGGAAGAAGAACCTGATTAACAGGCAAAGAGACAAGCATCTGATAAACATTTCACCCACAAATCACAAGTCTGCCTATCTGCTGCTAAACACAAAGTCAGCATCTCTCTCTGTCTCTCTCTCATGCAGTCCCCTCTTTTATATCAGGACCAAATTTCTGGCTTATTCTTACTTCGGAGTAGGCAGATACTAGATAGCTCATAAGAAAGGAATGATAACCCCTTAATAATGAATTTCCTGACATTTGATTTATGCTACCATGCCAATGTTAACTCCATTTAATTTAATTGCTTTGGTTTACATTCTTTGGAAAAGCACAAAGGAGGAAGGTTATTAGTGCATAAATGCCCCAGGGTTTGGAACTGAACGAGCACTTTTCCCTTGCTCTCTGTCTTATGATATTAGAAAATGCTTCTTGAGAGTAAAAGATGGGCACAGTCAACCCATAAAATGAATTGAGTAATTGGTTGGTTGTAAAACACCATGATGAACTTCAGCTGTACGGGACCTGTTGGTCTGGCCCTGCATATTTTCAGTGCTTGTGTCTGCTTTAACGCTGATGCAACTGGGGAGGTCACATATGCTACAGTAGATAAAGCAGGGCAAGGTGGAGGAATAAACCAGAATTAAATCCCAGAGAGAAAATGTCACACTCTGAGATTAGAAGGAACCCAGGTCATCTCAGGGCTGGGTGTATTAGAAAGAAAGAAGGATCTGAAATCTAAGCAGGCAAGAAAAGGTGGTGGAAACATCTTACTTAGCTTGGTTCCTGGAGTATAAAATTCCTCACTGGTGGGTTTCTAGGTTGGAGTAAGTGGAACCATGTTCTAATTCCTAGGAGAGAGTCCCCGAGACCCCTTACCTTCCCTCCAATGAGACAGCATAGAGTTTTCAACACTTCTCCAGCACCAACTGTTTCACAAGGTGCCTATCTCCACTGTGCTATATGCCCAGGACTACCTCATTAAATGACTGAGAGAGGTATCATTTCCCGTGACATCGATGAAGTCTAGGAGCACAACCCCTCAGGAGCACAATAATGTGAACAGAGCCCCTGGAGCTTGGCCTTTCCTTGCCTTGGAAAGGTATGAATTCCAGAGTGACCTAGATCCACCCTTAATGTGCTTTGTTTCCCAGCAAAGCCTTCAGTGTCAGGGAACTGGCACAGCCAAGCATTGCTGGACCAAGATTTTCCTTGGAGACCTCATCTGGATGCATGCACCATGGGGAACACCAGCCAGCAGGGGAAGCAACCTTGTTTCTCTTTCCCCTAAAACATCATCAGGAAGTATCTTAATCATTCACTCTTGCTTCCTCAGGGCTACCTCATCTAGAGACTTAGAATGACTCAGAAGGAACCCTCAGAAGGAACACAGGGCATTGCCCTCTGCACTCAAGGCAGTATATAAATAGAGTCACATGAAAGTATGTCATATTTAAAGCATCAAGGAAAGATTTCACAATGTTAATCAGAAAACTGTTCTCAAAGTTTAATAATCATCGCTCTGCTACCTAAATTTCTCATGTTGTAGCTTAAGCCCATTGCTCTTTCACTATTGCAGCCAAAGATATTCTTTTATGTCAGAAACGTGGCAACTTAACAACAAAGTAACAAACAGAATGCATGTTCTCACTCAAAGTGGGAGTTGAACAATGAGAACACATGGACACAGGGAGGGGAACATCACACAATGGGGCCTCTCAGGGGGTTGGGGGCTAGGGGAGGGAGAGCATTAGGAGAAACACCTAATGTAGATGATGGGTTGATGGGTGCAGCGAACCACCATGGCATGTGTATACCTATGTAACAAACCTGGACGTTCTGCACATGTACCCCAGAACTTAAAGTACAATTAAAAAAAAGAAGAAGAAGAAGAAAGGAGGACTGGCTTGCAAATCCTCCTAGGAATCTACACATTGCTTTTCAATGAGGTAGCCCAGTGTCTAATATATAGGAGGCATTCCATAAACATTTATTGAACAAACAGATTGTTCAGACATTTAAAACACTTGTTAGAAAGATTCCCTCACTCCCAGCCCCACCCCAAAGTGATAGAGACAGAAAGAATAGCTTGAAGCTACAAAGAGACAGACTTATATCTGGACTGGTCAGAGCTGCCCAAAGATGGGCAAGGCTGCATTGGGAATAAGTTCCATGTCAGTGTTAAGTATTTGAACTGGACAACCAGAAGGATGTCAGAGGTATCTGGGAGTTGGAAGGGTGGTTAGGCTAGTTGATCTTCAGAGTAACTTAAGCCAGAATACTAGGCCAATTACAACTGTCTTGAAGAGGTGGCTATTTAATAGTGAGGTTTCCTAGATTTTCAGAGAAGACAGCAATCACATCCAGGTACAGTGGTGTTCTCAACCTTGGCTGCACATCGTAATTGCTTGAGCTTTTAAAAATGCAGAGGTCAGCCAGGTGCGGTGGCTCACGCCTCTAATACCAGCACTTTGGGAGGCCGAGGTGGGCAGATCATGAAGTCAAGAGATGGAGACTATCCTGGCTAACATGGTGAAACCCTGTCTCTACTAAAATACAAAAAGTTAGTCGGGTGTGGTGGTGCACACCTGTAGTCCTAGCTACTCAGGAGGCTGAAGCAGGGGAATCACTTGAACCCGAGAGGTGGAGGTTGCAGTGAGCTGAGATCGTGCTACTGCACTCCAGTCAGGTGACAGAGCAAGACTCCATCTAAAAAAAAAAAAAAAAAAAAGTTGCAGAGGACTTGCCAGGCACAGTGGTTCATGCCTGAAATCCTAGCACTTTGGGAAGCCAAGGCGGGCAGATCACTTGAGGTCAGGAGTTCAAAACCAGCCTGGCTAACCTGGCAAAACCCTGTTTCTACTAAAAATACAAGTATTAGCTGGGTGTGGTGGCGGGCACCTGTAATACCAGCTACTCAGGAGGCTGAGACAGGAGAATCGCTTGAGCCCAGGAGGTTGCAGTGAGCCGAGATCACACCACTGCACTCCAGCCTGAGGGATGGAGTGAGACTGTGTCTCAAAAAAAAAAGCAGAGGCCTGAATTCCATGCCCAAAGGCTCTGGTTTAAATCATCTAGGGTTCTAGGGTGTAGCCTAGTCAAAAGGAGTTTTTTACAGCTCCCCAACTGCAGCCAAGTATATGAAGCACTGAACGGGAAGAAACTGAAGCAGCTTCATTAAAGGAGAAATTATGCCAAGGCCTTAAATGATAGATTTGGATAAATGGAGAGAAAAGAGAGGCATTATTGTCATAACCTGATATGTGTTTGATAAACACATAGAAAGCATCTATATATGAACCTCAAAAGAAGGATACTTTACTAAATTTTATTACAACTTAAGAGCATTTCTTCTTGGGTATAAATCCCAAGTGGGTTTCTTTCACTCATTCAATAAATATTTCCCAGATATTAGTCACTCACAGTTACTTTTGGCCCCAGCCCAGTGATATGTACAGCAGAAGGGGTTACACAAAAGGGTAGATTGCTTGTTAAAACAAAACAGAACAAAAAATTAAAAAGTCAATTAAATTATAAAGGGTTAGTGAAAATATTTTTAACGGATCCAAAGTAGATGACATTTAAACTTTGACACTTGAAAGTATTAATATCCACAGAAGTTTATTTTTCAATTAATTCAATGGTAGCTGGTAAATTAAGCCCACCAAGCCAAGTACTCAATAATCAGTTACAGTATCTAGCCTGGTTTAAATCCATCTCCTTTTCTCTGAAAGATGGGTGAATCAAATATTTCTCTCCCAACTTTCCAGGTATAGTGTCTGCTTTCGAAAACACCACAATTAGGGAGTGAATGGGTGATAAAGCAAACTGCATTAGCCATTAGAAGAGTTATGCTGCATGGATGTAATCATTCTTGGTAAAAAAAAAAAAAAAATCAATGCGCAAGAGTTGCAAAATATTCTTTTCAAATGATAGATAATAAATCAAATGGGCATGATTAATGTCAGCACAGTGAAATTTGCAGTGGCGCTTTGGGTTACAATATTTTCTTGTCTGCATAAATCTGCTGAAAAGAGGTTGTAGAGAAAGAGAAGCTATATATATATTCAGGAAATGAGTAAGTCCAATTCTAAACACAGTGCTGTGCTTCTGCACATTAAATAGAGTAAATGCCCACCCTGGTACTCTTTACCAGAAAATGAAAAACTCTGACATACTTCCATTTAAGGCATTTGGGGATGGTCACACAGAGGTTGAAGTAGATGCTATGGAATCACTGCCACCGCCCCACCCCACCCCACCCAAAACTCTGCGTCCACCTTTGAGTTCACCTGCAGCCTAGGTGAACAGAAACTATGCATGCCCTTGCCTTCCACTTTTCTGCCTGAAGTCTCTCTCCAGTACTAAGGCTTGCAAAGCCGACTGGGAGGGCATCCTGAAAATGCCAGGGATTTAATGCCCCCAAGATAACTCTTAAGTCAGTGAGACCTGAAGTAAATGAATAAACATCTCAGCTTTCCCATCCTTCAGTGGGACAATTCTGAGGCATGTTCTACAAAGTTTCTCAAAAAACCCTCAGCAGGACTAAAGCCAGTTACCTATAAGCAGTTTCCCACATCTTAATGCACCTTTCATTATTTTGTTGTTATTTTCCCCCTTTCCCCTCCTTCTTTACCTCACTGTTGCTTCCTGGAATCACCTATCAAATAAAGTACTTGCTCCCAATTCCTTATTATAGGGTCTGCTTTGAATAACCAAACTGAAACAGAGCATCCTATCTCTCATTATCATCCTAGCTTGGCCAGGGAAATGGTGCTTCGAGACTATGCTTCACATGCATGTAATTGGGGCTCAATAATAGTTGATTGGACGAATAGATAGGTGGACTGATGGATGACTAGATGGACAAAGAAGAGGGTGTTACTGGGGACAATGGATAAAACAAGAGGAGAATTGAGACTGGAGCCATGGGGAAAAATGACATTTGAGAGGGAAAAAAAGAGAAAAAGAAGTTGAAGAAGGTGACTAAATTATTCCCAATGGACAGGTTCTAGAATCTGGTTAAAGGCTTCTGGTGAAAGATATGCCAGTGTAGGAATGGAAAGGAGGCATTTCATCGGCTAATGGGGGTTGAACACATTTTTAAAAGGCACTGTCATTGAATACCCAGACTATATGTTTAACTATCTATCCACTGACAATTCAATGTCATATTTTATACTGTTTCTTTATACTCCTTTTCTACATCCAGTGGCAAGAGATCATAGAGGTATAGTCAAATGGTTTGTAGCCTACTATCTTCTACTGACTCCTGACTCAAGGAAAGATGAGGCTTCTCTGGCAGAGGCAGCTCCTACAACTCTTCTATGCCTGCAGGAAATTAATTCCCAATGGAACATATGGAATTGGACTGAGGGGATGGGTCAATGTTGAGGAGTTGTCTCCATTGCATAGTCCTCCTATTACTTTGATTTTAAAAGTCAGCTGATCTTACGGGCTATGCCACCCAATCAAGCCCCAGAGGACTATTCTGACACAGCTGTGGACACAGGAAGCCCACTGCACACCACCATGGTCAAATCAAAACCAATCATGTATGTACTCATCCTAAAGAAACTGGCTCATAAGTACATTATAACCTGTGTATGTAGTCACTTGAGAGGAGTTTCTGCATTGGAAATGGAGGTAACTAGAAGGAATTTGGTTAAAATTGCTACAGATACATAGCTTCATTCCATTCTATTGGAAAAGGGTACAATATTGAAATGCTTTTAGGTTGTGGGAGACATTGGTTTGAAAACTGTAATATATATTTACTTCTTTTAAGCAAAACAAAACTTAATATATGGGGTTGTGAAGAGCAGGAAAATGATGAATGGTCCCTGCCTCACGTTTTGGCCACCAGTCAGTCAAATAGTTTTCAATCATGTTTGGCAGCTCAGGTCGAGTACATGGAATTCACAGCAGTCTGTCCTCTTCCAAAAGAGAGAAACAAATTAGGGGGTTAATCCTTGCTGTCTGATGAACTCCCACTGTCCGAATCACATGCTGCTGAACAAACAGCTTTATAGGCTCTGTTTGCAAAAAGCGTTTATCATCCAAAGATTTTTTTTTTCTTTTTTCCAAACCCTCTACTTATGTCATCTTGCAAAACAGACAGTTGGGAAAGTATGAGGGGTTGAGCAGGGTTGGGAGGAATGGGTTGTCATAGTTACTGTTTATAAATATGGGTCTGAACCAATTCCAGTGCTGGTTATACTTTGGAAACATCTTTTTAATTAGACGGTCAGTAACTTAAAGCTGCATACTCTTTATTGTCACACAAGAACAACACAGGTCTCTGGAATTAAGTAATTTAATCCAATTTTAAAGGATAATTTAAAAAATTATTGCTACTCTTGGGGGGAAATGGAATATTCTCCATATCTTAAAGTAAAATTTTGGTGAAATAATGTAATACACATGAACTTATTTAAATTATAATCTAAAAATAATAGAGCAGACATCCAAAATCAAAGTTATTACTAAAATGTCCCCCCACCTCATCTATTCACTTTCTCCTCCACATGGTCACAGTTATAACTTTAATTATGAATAAGATAGTGCACTAAGATTATATAAAACCAGTAATATCAGGTTGCTTACTATATTATTTTGGGACACAAGTCTTAGAATTTCTATAAACGTTTTTCACAGAAGGAAGAAGAACACTGAAAGCTTAATTAGGGAGTGTGGGAAAGGTGTACTGTATTTTCATTACAGCAAACAAACTGCAATATAGTATCATGGGAAGACCTCCCTGTCTCATGAAGTAGCAGTTTTCTGTGCAGCCACATCTCTTCCTGCTGAGCACATTAACTCCTGCCTCAAAAACATGACATCCAAATACGGGACTCAAAACAGGTGCTCAGTAGGTATTTGTGGAATGAATGAACACCTAAAAGGTGATCTAACCACATGGAGTGGGATAAAAACAGAAAAAAACAAGAGGTGTATCAACATTCCATTCTTCACTTTCAGTGGAACAATGACAGAAAATTGAAAGGCATTAGGTTCTGGAAGCTGAGCAATAAATAAAAATGCTCTCTTTTCAGATTGGCAAATTTGTTGTTTTCTTCAGCTCAGTATTAGGCAGCAATCCACAGTCACCAGTGGTAACCTGTCAGTTGCACAAATGAATGAACTGCAGTAGAAAAGAACAGGTGCATGTTCTACACTCACAGTAAAGGGAGAGAGAAATGAGAAACAGAAAAAGAAAGGGGGATTGAAATCAAGTAGCCTGGGTTCAATTTCCACTTGCCGCCTGAGCAGCTATGTGTTTGTACAGACTCTCGGAGCCTCAATGGCTTCATCTGTAAAATGGGAGTTAATAATAACACTTACTTTATAGGATTGGGTAAAGTTCAAATGGCGTGTGTGATAAGTGCTTTATAAGCCATACAGAATAAAATAAATCAGAAATTCGAGTCTCAATTTTGCTCCTCAATGCCAACCGCATTAGTTTGCTTAGCTGCTATAACAAAATCCCACAGACGGGCTGGCTTAAACAACAGAAATGTATTTCTCACAGTTTGGAGGCTTCAAGTTGAAGATCAAAGCATTGGCAGGGTTGGTTTCTTCTGAGGTCTCTCTCTGTGGCTTGCAGATGGCCGCCTGTTCTCTGTCTCTTCACAAGGTGGTCTCTCTCTGCATGCCCCTAGTGTCCCTTTGTGTGTCCAAATTTCTTCTTCCGATAAGTCACACTGAAGCAGACCCCACCCTAATAGCTTAATGGCCTAATTTTAATCTTTTCAAGATGAAAGATCTCTAAATATGATCACCTTCTGAGGTACTAGGGGTTAGGGTATGTGTGAATTTGGGGGGAACAGAATTCAGCCCACAACACCAATTAAGTACGAGCTTTAATATAAAAACGTGGTGGGTGGGATATTGAAACAATGCTGAAGGCTGATCGGCTGACTAATTAGCAGAATGGCAGAATTAAATTATAGCATTTGGAAAGAACAATATATTATAATTGTTAAGAAAACAAGTCCATTACCAAATAACACATTTATTTCCACCAATGGCCTCACAACATTAACAGCTAAATGGAGTAGCTAATGGACTTTAGATCATAGGAAATGATTCGTATTGCTACTCTTCCTTGGTGCTAGAACACAATCTTTCAATTTAATAGGGCTCAGTGAAGAAAGTACCACTGCTTCCTTAGATTGCTGAATTTTCTATGCCCAGTTCCCAACCCCTCTATCCCCCAATTTTTGCACTAAACCTTTTCAAGTTATTTCAGACAATCATCAAATATTAGCTCAGCATTATGTTAACTGTCATGATATATAATAACAAATGAAGGTAACATTTATTGAAAGCTTACCACATACCAGGCATTATGCTGTATTACATACATTATATTGTTTAATCTTCATACAGACCAATAATGTTTGTATTGTTATTATCCCAATTTTAACGTAGATGAATTGAGGCTGAAAGAAGTTAATGACTTATCTATTTGGTAAATGAAGGAGCTAAAGCTCAAACTCAGATCTGTATAACTCCAGAGTACATATTCTCATTTGTTACCTTTTCATCTTAACCCTAACTGGACTTCTAAGTTAAATTTCACTGCTAAAGTGATTAGTTCTAAAGATTAGGCCACACCAGGCGGGCGCGGTGGCTCAAGCCTGTAATCCCAGCACTTTGGGAGGCCGAGACGGGTGGATCACGAGGTCAGGAGATCGAGACCATCCTGGCCAACACGGTGAAACCCCGTCTCTACTAAAAAATACAAAAACTAGCCGGGCGGGGTGGCAGGAGCCTGTAGACCCAGCCACTCGGGAGGCTGAGGCAGGAGAATGGGGTGAACCCGGGAGGCGTAGCTTGCAGTGAGCTTATCTCCGGCCACTGCACTCCAGACTGGGCGACAGAGCAGGACTCC
>NW_016806225.1:1303884-1348964 GCF_001698545.2 Rhinopithecus bieti | reverse complement strand
AAAAAAAAAGATTAGGCCACACCAAAGTCACAGCAAATCTGCATGGAAATAAAATTTTAAATATGAAAGATGTCTCTATCTAATTAAAAAATCAAGTTGTTTGGGGAACCTCCCAAATTGAAGTACCCTCAATTTCCTCCAATCTTTTCTAGGTCACACAAGAATCCTTTCTAGGGGCCGCATAGCTATGGGACATAAAACCAGGTTAACACTTTCAAATGTGAAATTCTAGTTTCAGCCCAACATTAACATTTAACTTCTCAGATGGTACTTGAGCAACATAATATATCTCAGAGGTTTTAGTTTACAATTAGTAAACTAAATTAGTAGTAAATTCTTAGATTTCAGTAAGCACATACTGAGGACATATAGTAGAGTCAGCCAGCACAGAGTTCACAGTACACATGCGTTAGTGAGTTAGATATGATCCCTGCCCTAGATGGGTTTATTGTTTAGTGAAGAAAATGACAAGAGTGTGGCATGTGCCACAGACTGAATGCTGTGGAAGCCAAGGACAAAAAAACTTACTTTGGAAGATTCAGGAGTACCTTCTCCAAAGAGGTAACATGAGCTGAGTTTAGTGTGGTCATAGAAGTGTAGACCAGGTATGGGACTTCAGGTTTAAGTTGGCACACCCTTTTCTCTCCACAATCACCTCTCACAACAACCAACAGCACAAAAAACATGAAAGACATCTGTAACACTGAACCACACAAAGTGAAGATGTCAAGCAGATATAGGAATTCTTACTGACAGCACAGTAAAGCCAGAGTAACTTATGTATCCATGGGGTAATCTTAGGGTATACCTAAGAGAAACAAATGCATTACTGCAAAGAACCTAAGGAATGTGCAGGAATTAGAGGTACCAGGTACCACTAAAGCAGAGTAAGTCATAGGGTTGAAAGCAGAAAGTTTTTTAGAAAGCATGTATGAAATCCTTATACACCCTTAGGTCTCTAAGTCCTTCATGCCCAATGAGGCAACTGCAACCCACATCCTTCCAATGTCAGGAGATAGTATAAGTCTCACAGTAAGTGACTCAGAAAGGCTTGGGACTTAGTGACCCGGGCACAGTGGAAGGTGAGATGAGGTGAGACACCAATCTAAGAACAAGGAGGTGAAGTGAAAGCCTACATAGAAGAAAATGAGACCTGCCCCCACCAACCCCCAGTCTCCTTCCCCATTCAGTTTCCGGACACCAGCAGCCGGATTCCTAGCTATGCATAAATATACCTAATGAAGTAGCCTGAGTAAACAGAAGGTCCTGGGAAGTAAGAATCAGGGGCAAGAAGAAACTGGATACCATCTGGTAAGTTTGATCATGTGGGGAAAAGTCTTATAGGGTAAGAAATGGGTACAAATAAAGAGTCAATTATTGGTCCCAGGATTTAAAAAATAGGAAAGCAATGTAAACACTAAATGTCGATTTAACAAAAAATGTGAAAAAACTATGTTGCAAAGAAATGGATGAGGGAAAGGAGGTGCAATAAAGGTATATCCTTATCTATAATAATAGGAAATCATTGTATAATGTTTAAAATTGATATCTCAAGCTGTAAAGTACATTATTTAGATTTTAGACAAATTGATGTGAACAGCTACAAGAGTTGAAAGTGCTGTTCTTGGGGAACAGGTAAGGGTGGAGAAGGAGTGAGAGAAAGGGGCTGCTAGTTTTTATTATAAGCCTGTCAGCACGAATTGTCATCTTTAGCTATGCATTATCCCCTGGATAAATTTAAAACATAATTTTAAAGAGAATAGTATGAAACAATGTCACTGCAGGGAGTTGGAATAAGGTGCACTAAGAGTATACTCTATAAGGCTAAAGGTAACAGTAACTATACTATAAGCACTGTACTCTAGTTGATAAAGCTGTTCTCCACAGGAGTATGAGTTAACAATTCTGAAACAATACATCTATGCTGGAACTGGACAATGAATGGTGGGTGAAGGGAACCAGGTTTTTCACTGTTGGGATCTGAGCTTACAGAAAAGCAAGAGGACAAAGTTAGAATGTGTTGAAAGATTAGAGTTGGAGATATCAGTATGCATTCATGTTTATCTTAATAGGTACAAATGATTACACAGAGAAATATTTATAGATATGTGTATACCGATAGGTTAGTATACAAGCATACATCTTCTTGCTCTTTCAGCTGAGAAGACCTAGAAGCAATGACACTCTAGACGTAATGAGCATAACTAACACCAGGTCTGTATTTTTAATGCCATTCTCCACTAAAAGGAACCAGGGTTCCTTGGAGAAATGGCTGATTCTAGCACCGGAGGAGGAAATAAGAGAGATAAGCCAAGAGCACTTTGTATTGCCAGAAAGTAAGGAAGGGCTAAAAAAAGACCAAAAATCAAAAAACCCCACAACAATGGGAGTATGCCAAAGGGACACAAGAGCCACTGAAAGAGCTCCCAATGGCCAAGGCTGTAACAATATGAGCAACATAATAAATAAACTAGTACTAGATTATAACCAGTACTTATAGAATAAGTATTCATGCATCCACAGTAATACAAATAAGCTATAAAATAAAGAAGGAAAATAGATAAATCTCCTGTGTAGAAGAATTATGAAAAATATGTATACAAACTACACACTTAAGAAGGTGGAGTATAACGCCATCTTGTTTTTTAAAATCCTGGAATTAATAACTGCCTCTTTCTTTGTACCTGTCTCTCACCTTACAACTCTTTAGTGTGGGCTACACATAGTGCAGTGATTTCCTTCCAAAGAGTGCAACGTGTAAAAGGAGAAAAGAAAGAAAGAGAACCCTGATGAACACTACCTCAGCCAGGTGATCAAAGTTACCATCAACAGTAATCAGCATTTTGATAGTTTGCACCCTGATGTGATGATGTGAATGGCAATTTACCTCTGTGGTCTTCCTCTCTGAAACACGTTACCCCAGTCTAAACTTTTGAAAAACATCAGACAAATCTCAATCGGAAGCATGGTACAAAATATCTGACCATGCTCTTCCAAATTGTAAAGGCCATCAAAAACAAGAAAAGTCTGAGAAGCTATCCCACCAAAAGGGGCCTAAAGGATGTGACTTCAAATGTAGTGTGGTACTCTGGATAAGATCCTGGAACAGGAAAAGGACATTAGGGAAAAACAGAGGAATCTAAATAAGCTATGACTTCAGTTAAAAATATTCAATATTTGTTCATTAATTGTGACAAATCTACCACACTGAGGTAAAAATGTTAATAGTGGGAGAACTGGGTGTGGGCTATATGGAAACTCTGTACTATTTAAATTCAGTAAATTTAAAACTATTCTAAAGTTCTTTAAAAGTCATTTTAAAAAGATAATGGTCATGAATTTCCAGTTATTTCCTGCTCGAATCCATTTTAAACTCACATGTTTCTAAAACTCTGGGAAGAAATAAAGTTGTATAATAAAGAATATTATTTGGTTTAATTCATATCTATGATCCCATTGAAAACTGGAACTTTCTGAATCTTACACAATAACCTTCACTATTCTTTCAAAACGCTTCAGATCATCATGACACATAAATAGGAACTGGAAGATGGAGGCTGTATTAGGATACTTTGTCAGCAAACACCAACCAATCTGGGCCAATAGGGACAAAATTAAAAGATGTATTGGCAAGATATGAGTCAACTCGCATACTCTAAAGTGAAGCTGCTTAAGCACACCTCATAAAGGAAGGGAAGTAGGCAAGTCAAAGGTAAGCAGTAGGAAATCCTGCCTTCTCTTCAGAAAACTCTCCTAAGAGGAATCAGATCTTTCTTTTATCCATTCTTACAGGGATTCTACTCAAAGCTCAAATTCTAGGAGCAGAGATAGTCTGGATAGCCTCAACTGAATCATGTGATCACTTCCAGGCAGAAAAGAGAAGAAAATCTTAATTGGGATGCCACTTGGCCTATATGCAAAGTGGGAGAGTAGGTTCTCTTGAGCAATTAAGGTACTATGTCCAGAAAAGAGAAGGCAGATTCTGGGGGGGGGGGGGGTGAAACATCGGCTGCCTAAGTTCCTTTAAGGAACTTTCAATCCAAAGGGAAGGTTGAGGCAAGCAGTGCATTTAGAGCCCGGCATTCTGAAATAGAGGACAGAGGAGGCGAATTACCAAGTAGGGATGCATGACCCTCAAGAGAGAAATCCTAAGATCTGTCCTCAATACTGGGAGGACTGTGATGGAGGACACAGTCAGACACCTGTGAGGTCTTCTGGAAAAGGAGCATTCAATGAGAAATAAGTATGGAAAAACCCAAATGACTTAAAATTCATCAATAAATAGATGTAGCTCATTTGGTCTACATGGATGGGTAGTATGTTTTCTCTTATTTCCTTTTATGCAAATACTATTTTCAGAGTGAATTTTTTTTTAGAATATGTACAAATCCATGAATGAAAATGAAAAATTATGTTCAGTCTTAGGCATGTCTCCAGTGATCAGTGTAGTTATTTTGGTGTTCAGCAATTTCAGCTGTAGGCTTCTAGTTACAGAATGTGTACACTCCTGGAATAGGAAGTTACAGATGCTTCAGGAGCTTTGAACACAGGAGAGTCACCGAAAAAAAAACCTTCCCAAGGCCCCAACTCTTAAAAACATTGGCCCCCCAAGTAGCAGGACAGGAAGGGTAGTTGCAGGCATCAGTTATCACTGGGCAAGTCAGTGTCAAGGACTGCTCAATAGTTCTCTGGCTCTTTGGTTCTTTTCTTAAACAAAAAGCTTTCCAGTCATGTGAGGCAGGTAAAACAGATAACCCTGGAAACTGACATCCTGTGTCACAATCCATCTTTTATGATAACTTAGAAGATTTCCCTCTGATTATTCCATCAGTGATTTCAACGCCAAAAAGCCAGCTGCAGTAAGTAATTTTTCCCATTTTTGACTGTACAATGGACCATAATTGGCAGAAATGTATCCCACAAGTCAGTCTCTAACCTACAATTTCAGCTTACATCAACAAATTTTTCCATACTGCCAAGTGTTATTCCATCTGAGCAATCGCCTTGTTCCTGGCATCTGAGTATGCCACTTCCTGTTCGGTGTGCTGGAGGTGGGGACGATTGTGGCGAGTTGGAGTCAGCAGACTGGGTTTGAAATTAGTCTAGTGGAATTCTGACCAAAGTCCCTTACTATAATTTTAAAATAAATCGTCCCAAAATGACAAAGTAGGAGCAACGGTATATTCCCCTCACTGGAAACTGAGATGTTTAATGGAAAAAGAATGCCAAAACTGCAGGGAAAATTACTATTACACACAAAAAATTTGTATTTCAGATTTGTGGACACAAGTCAATTATATTTCCTAAACCTGTTCAAGGGATAGATAAAATGCCAGCCAACCTCACAGTGTTTATTATATCTATTAATTTTCTACCATCAATACTTGCTGAAAGTACCACAAAAGAATTCCTGGAGCTCCATAAAGGGCCCTGTTCTTTTCCTTTCACAATCTTACTTCCATTGCTAAAAACGGCTCTGTGATGGAGGCATTCAAGGAATGAATCAAAACTGTTTTTTTCTCATATTTAGTTTGTAGTAACCACCCTTGCCATTTTATAGCTATAAAGTCCTTAGGTTGCTGTCTCCTTTTACGAAACGAATCAAAGCAAAACACAAACAAAAAATTCATACCCAAAGAGAGGTGAAGTTGTCTGATGACATATTGAAAGTACTCAATAAATGTTTTTCAGAATCATTTTAAAATGACAGTATCTCCACCACTAATATAATTTTGTCTACTGAAAAATGACAAAATTTGTTTTGTCTACATATCTCAACTTAGCACCACAATCCTCCAACACACACAGCAAAATTAAGTAGAGAAGCTTGAACACAATGAAAAGAACAGGAATTACTTTCTTTAAAAGCCATTTATAATCACTTTGTAAACTCAAAGTGTGTTTAGGAAATATTATTTTGCAATTTCTTTTCTGTGGTGTTCAAGGTAATTATGTAGGTGTGTAAACAGCAAAGCAATGGCTAAGAAATAAATGACAACAATATCTTGTTTTGTGTAAAGTTTTCAGCAATAGGCAAGACTTTAGACTGAATTGATGATAATATAAATAGCTAGACAACCAAAACAGCTTCCCATAAATTAGCTCTTTGAAAACTTTAGTTGATGAGCAATTTTTCTGAGAGATGGGAAACAGAAAGAATTTATTCTCCATCCTGAAATCATACCTTGGAGCCTTGGCTAGAAGGGGAATTAGAAACTATCATCCAATAAAGCTTGAAAGCTTATAATGGGTGGAGGGCCAAACACTGAAAAGACAGAGGAGAGTCCAATCCATTTAATTTCCTCTTCCTACACCTAACATGCTTCTCCTCTTTGCAAAGCTCCCTGCCCCTCACTTTCATTTAAGAACTAATTTACCCACAACCTTGAGCCAGGGAAGCACATAGCATTCATAACTTGAGAACAGATAGGTATTTACTGTGCTGGGAGTACTGCAACGATGATGTGTTTGGATTAGGAAGACTTCAGATGCCAGAGCAAAAAGCAAAGGACCATATGTGTTATAACCAGTTTTTAAAATGCTGCCAGTCCCACCAGCAGTGTGGACAATGGTCCATATGTACGGGACATCTGCAGCTATATACATGGTTGCCTGATTGCTTGCTCAATGCTTTTGCATGTTTAGTAGAATTAAAGGATTTAATACAGATTCCTCTTCTTATCAGAGAGTCATGGGGTGTTTCCCCCTAGAATATTATGTTTGAAGCCCCTCCTTTCTAAGAGAAGAAGGGGTATGAGGATGTTGGTTGACAGGTGCTCGTGTATGTGTGTGGTGGGAGGAGAAGAGCAGGAGAAAGAGGATAACACAGTTGGTCCTGGCCTCTCCAGAGTGAGGATGTCATTATCGGATGAGATGTCGGCATGTGGCATGGCTTGCAGATTCCGCTCAGCAGAACATTTTTCTTCCACTGCGCCTCCTCATGTGTGGCTCAAAACGGCCCCGTTTAGAGATAAAGAGAGGAAGTTTCAGAATAGAGCATATGGAATCATTCTATGTAGCTGAGGGAGATTTGATCTCTGAGACTATTTAAAGATTCTAAGCCTGCAGCAATATAACCGGGTTATTTCTCTTAATACTCCTTCGAGGTAGGTCAGATTCTACCATTTCCTTCAAAGAACTGGCAAAGGAATTCACGTTCCTTTATTTTAGTGTTATTTCTGTAAAACTCTGGAAAAAACCTATATAAGGTCACACATTTGGCTAGCACATGTCTGATTTAATACATTCATGAAAAAATAATAACCTGTTTATATGCCCCTGAGTCCTCAAAATAGCCTTATCTTTAAACGTGTTCTTTAATAAGCATTTTAATCATTATTATTATACTAGAACTTTGAGACTTTTTTCTGACATTAAAAGGCTAGAGTAAAACAAACAATATGCTCACAAAGTTGTATTTGGCACATAGAGGATATTTTCACGTTCGCATGCAAGACAATACAAAGAATGCCTGTCTCACCACCTTGCTCGCAGTGAAAGGATAAAACATGAAAGTAACCTGAAGTGAAAACCTACTAATGATATAAGACTTGACTTCTAAAGTAAGGTATAAAACTTTCAAAATAATATTTCTAATCTCTTTCAATAAAACAAATGCATTTCATGTGTTAAAAGAATCCTGAATGACCTTTGTCCAGCTAAAGTTTCCTAATGAGAGAAAAATATCACAAATGAATCATTCATCTGGTTCTGGGGGGGTGAGAAAGGCAAAACATTGTCCTATAATTAAGCACTTTGCATGCGGTAGCTCATCTGATCCTCACAGCACCAGCTAGTGGGTGGGCACCATTATCATCACTTTACAGATGGGGAGATTGAGGCTCTGAGAACTTACATGACATCACACAGTCAAGCTGCACAGCAAGAACTCGACCAAAGGTCTGGCCGATGCTATAGCCTGTGCCCTTACCTTATGAACGACGCTGCTCCTGGGCTGCTGTATAAAACCTGGCTTCAGTAAAATGCCCACAGAAATGGCAGAAATAATAGGGAAATCAGACTAAATCAGGTTACATGGGAAAAACCTCAGAATGTCAATATTTACATTCTTTAAATTTGCATGGTTTTCTATATATGGTCGGTAGTAGGGTTTCTGAGATTAAAAGATTTAGTTTTGTTGCCAGGAAGGCCTGATTTTCAGGAAGCTGGCTTATTATAGAGTGGGCTCCAATGGCTCAGGACAGCATGACTGGAGGAGCATGGGCATTATACAAGAGAAACAGGATGTAAGTAAAACTCACTGTGATGTCATTATCACCAGGAATCATTGAATCACCCTGTAAGAGACAGATATAACATATGGCCTAGAAGCTGGGAAAGTGCAAAGGGGACTCCTCATTTGGATGAGGGCATTGGCATGAAAAGGCAAGTGCAAGGCCCAAAGACTCTTTTCACAACTGCTACTGTGCTCTCAGACCCCTGTGTGAGAACATGCACCAACCTGACCTTTCTTGGACTAAACATAAACTTGGCGGGAACAAATGATCAAATGATCCCTTCATTGATGAGGTGAATTTTTGAAGTAGCAAATGAGTCATTTGCATTTTGGAGCAAGGGCCTCTTGTGGTTGATGTCTTATATGTTTTGTTTTGTTTTGTTTTATAACTACTTTCGGTGCAAACCTGCTGTCTCCTGCTCTACCTCTTTACTTACCCAGGGGAACCTTCTGGTGGGTAAAAAGCACATGGTTTGCTAAAATATTAATATAATTCAAGAAAATGTTTTTGCTCTTATAGTATCCACATCATAAAGTGTCCTAACTACAACTATTAAATTATAGATAATAATATTGATTTCTTTTTACTTCATCTTTCAGTCCTCTCCTACATGTACTGGTGTAACAGTAAGAGTCCACCTAGTATAGAGTGAAGCTCATACATGGAAAGCCTCAAAAACCTGGGTTCAAGTCCTGACTCAGCCTTCTGTGTGACTTCAGCAAGATACTTGACCTTTCAGAATTTCCAACTTAAAATAAGAGGAAGGATGAGATTATAACACTACTTCACCTACTTCATGTTAAATGGGAATATATATTTTAAAAGGTATGCTACAAATTTAAAAAGTATCATACACATGTTAATCATTGTGGTTATTTATTGTGCAATAGTACAATGGTGACAAGGATGGAGAAAGGTCGCGAAGGGTCTAGATATGACATAGTAAGCAAAAGCCTTGAAATAGAGTCTTAAAACATTACTTCTACTTCAGGTCCACCCTGAACTAGATGTATCATCTTGGGCAAGGCATTTAACCTCTCTGGACCAATACTTCTTCATCTGTCATAAATGTCAATGGAAAGAAGGGGAAAATAAAACCTCACAGGTCGGCCACACAATGGCTAGGATTTACTTGTTCTCTCTCATTTAATCCAAACATGGGCTTAATAAGAAGCATCATGTCTCTGTCATCGATGAAGAGAACTGACACTAAAAACTCAATGAAGAGGACTCAAAGTCCACGGCGGTGACTTCAGATTCAAACCTGTTCTGCTGACTCCAAATTCCATGCTCAGCCCGGTCAAGCACCACACAAAGGAAAGAACAGTCACTATGGCTTTGATGAAGGTGATTCATAAGGGTTTCTTCTAACACTAAAATTCCCTGAGTCTGAAATTTGATTAGTTTTCCACTTAATGAAAATAAAAGCCTGAGTTATCTGGGTTAAATATGTCTTCAGCTTTTATATTACCTCCCTCTAGAAATGTTCCCATATATTCACAGACAGGCAGGCTGGCTACCAGAGTTTCTTAGATGTCCACTCCCAGCTCTCCTCTGGGGGATGACATGACTCATCTCTTTTCACAAAACTCATCTCTTTTCACAAAAACAGAGGCCAATAACAGCAGGACAATCACACCACTGGTTTCCAATGCTGTGAGAAAGAGCTGCCCACACATCCCCAGCTCCATGGACAGAAAATAAACACAGCTCTCCCTCTCACTAAAAGGAAATTGCTGAATTGATAGCATGACATTCTCATGGTAAGTATATTGAAGAGAGGGAAAAGAAAACTGCTGAAAAAGTCTCCTCTCTGACCAATACCTGCAACAGAAGGAAAGTATCAGAGGAAGGCTGCCTTGTGTTAAGTAGAAAGCCTCTAACTCCATTTTATTTCCACCGTTACTGATGTAATTGTGAATTCCTGCTGCATTTATAATTAAGAAAGAAACAGATGGTAATGCTTAGTATGAAGCAATAAGGAGTGGCCATTAAAACAATCTAGAATGCCAGCGGTTGCATATGATATCAGAGGTTTAGTTTACCATAACAAAGTTTTATATCCATGGGAAAAGAGAAGAGAAAGTAAGGTCCTTTCTCTCCCCCAAGATCCATTCACATCACAGCTGCCCCTTCATTGAAGGCACATTGCACATCACAGGCAGCTTCCAACTTATTTCATTGCTGGATACAAAACAGGTCATATCTTGGTTTTATTATAAATTGCCATCACAAGTGGCAAAACATGAAATCCAAGATGGAACACTGACCAAGCTATAGAAATACAGTTGGTGAGACTCTAGAGAAACACAAGAATCACAAAAATCATACTTGGGTGATGGGGCAGGCTGAGGGTAGAGGGAAAAATTCCAGAATCCTGTGGGAACGTGGCTGAAAGCCCAGATCTCTTAGAGAATATAAGGGTCTATTAAATCACGATACAAAAGGAAAATAAAACACCTCTTCCCCAGAATATATGGGGTGTGTGTGTGTGTGTACGCATGTGCATGTGCATGTACATGTGCATGTGTATAAAACTGAAAAGCTGTATAATTTTTCCAGTAAGGCAAACTTCAATGACAATGCCAACTAGCTATTTAAAAAGTAACCTATCTCCCATTCTCCCACTATACACATGAATGTTTTTGTCTTTGGTAATCAGCTTCCTAAGCAATGTACCAGTCCTCAAATGTGCCTTCAGATTTTTCTCTGAGGTAATTTCATCTCATTGTAGTTCATGCCACGGTTTCACAGGGATCCAGTTCCCATGGTGGGGAGGTCACTCTCTAAATCCATGAACCTATCCAAGCAGCAGCTCTCACTGTTATCAATCTGCTTTTGTCCTTAACAGTTTCTGTCAAATCCTAACCTCCAGTCTACATCACTAATCTCTCTTGCATGATGCATGGCAGGAGAGTGACTTCACCTTTAGAACATCCCAAGGTAGCTAATTATTAGAACTTTCTGTTATGAATAGTACCGTACATCACAGAATAATGAGGAACAAACCTTAAGAATTCTGAAATACATTGTCAATCTTTCCTCTCTCTTCTCTCTCTCTCTCTCTCTCTCTCTCTCTCTCTCTCTCTCTCTCACACACACACACACACACACACACACACACACACACACATGCACATTGCAGTGGGGGAGAAATCCACTAAAGAGGCAGTATAGAATAGAGTGCAGGGACAGGTGGAGCCTTGGGGACCATCAGTAAAAATGTTAAAAACCTGTGAACTCATTTTCTGCCTGGATGATCCTTAAGAAAATGTTCTTAATGTTCAGAGCCTGTAATTATATGACAATAGTCACACTTGAGATTCATTATGTCACAACTGTCAGAAAGGCAACTAGAAGACTATTCATACTGGCACTTCTGCCAATATTTTCCAGTCAACAACATGTTTTTTTAACGGTAGGATAGGACTCAACAAGTCTTTTCTCATGACCTGTACAGGATACAGGAGGAGAACCCTAAAATTAAGAAAAGGGAATAGCAGCATCCACATTGCCCAGGATAACTCTCAGGTTTACCTGGGATACTAGGTATAAGCTCGTAGAGAGGCTAGGAACAGCACATCAAAGGAAACACTGATACTCCACAGCACAGTAGTAGCTCTGGCCAATTAGTGAAGCCAAGAAAAGTAGTAACTGGCTCCATTTTCAAAGTTCCGTATACCTTCCCATGGCAGAGACTGCTAGTTAGTCACCAACCCTGTTCTCGCCTTCTTTAACAGCAGTAATAATAGAGTTATGGTTGGATATGGCTATTCTGCCAGGCTACATTCCCCAGCCTCCCTTTCACTTAGGCATCCTGGTGTTTTTAAGCTCACTAGTGGTTTGTGAATGGAAGTTTTTTTTTTTTTTTTTTTTTTTTTTTGAGACGGAGTCTCGCTTTGTCACCCAGGCTGGAGTGCTGTGGCCAGATCTCAGCTCACTGCAAGCTCTGCCTCCCAGGTTCACGCCATTCTCCTGCCTCAGCCTCCCGAGTAGCTGGGACTACAGGCGCCCGCCACCTCGCCCGGCTAATTTTTCATATTTTTTAGTAGAGACGGGGTTTCACCGTGTTAGCCAGGATGGTCTCGATCTCCCGACCTCGTGATCCACCCATCTCGGCCTCCCAAAGTGCTGGGATTACAGGCTTGAGCCACCGTGCCCGGCCGTGAATGGAAGTTCTATGTGCCACTTCCAGGTCTGAGCTTTATGATGTTCCATGTTCTCTGCCCCTTTTCCAGGTGACAAGCCAGCTTCTGCAAAGTAAATGATGACAGTGTCCTATGTGATAGCAGGGCAACAAGATAGAAGGAACCTCTCACTGAATGACCACTCAGAGCAAAGGTATTCATCAGGCAATGACTACTCATACCAGCATTGCTACATGAGCAGTAAATAAACTTCTTTGCTATTTGAGCCACTAGATTGTTGGTTCTCTGTTACTGCAGCTATACTTTACCCTAATTAGTACATTCTCTAAATAAGAACAAAATATATTACAAATACAAAATATATTATAAATATAATTCACTGGTCAATATTTGTTTTCCTTATCTACTGAGCTCCCTTTTTCAATCTGCCTTGATAAATGCTCCTCCTACATTACTTTGGGAGATTCTATTTTCTAATAAGCACTAACTAATAGCTTATTAGAAAATAGACTTCTTAAAAAGCTATTGTTTGACTTCCTAGAAATCTTTCCAAATTCTCCTATGTGTCCTCCCAAAATTCATATGTGATGTGACAGGAGGCAGAGTGTTTGGAAGGTGATTAGGTCATGAGGGCAGAGTCCTCATGAATGGAATTAGTGTCCTTATAAAAGAGGCCCCAGGGAGCTGCCTTGCCCCTTCCACCACATGAGGACACATAGCAAAAAAGCCCCATCCATGAGAAAGTGAGCCTTCATCAGACACTGAGTCAGCTAGCTCCTTGATCTTGGACTTCCCAGCCACCAAAACTGTGAGAAATAAATTTCTGTTGTATATAAGCTACCTAGTTGGTGGTATTTTATTATAATTTTGTTGTAGCAGTACCAATGGACTGACATATTTATACACATGTATGCATACATACTTCCTGCTATTTCCATAATCCTGTGCTATGTGCTGGGTTGAGAGGTGAGTTTACAGAAGGCCATGACATAGACTTTTATTCATGTACATTCCTATTCTAAGTAACTAGCATTACCTCTTTTGTCCAAAGTTTATTTTAAAATACTTTTCTAAGACCACTGATTTTGGAAAGGGTAAGTATCCTTCTCTGCATCACATGAGGGAAAACTAAGGCTGAGAGGAGTTAATATAATTTCCAAGGAACACAGGATGTATTCTGGAACAAAGTTCCTGTCTTTCCATCAGTTGTCTAGGACAGCATTCTCAAAGCATGATTTTTGGATGCTCATGTAAAATGCACAGCCCAGGTGCCCCCTCCATACCCAGTGACTCAGAATTGCCTAGGACTGTGGCAGGAATCTGCATTTTTGACAAATGCCTCAACTGATTCTCATAAAAATTAAGCAGAGTATTATTCTAGACAAGGGAATACCTCAAGTCAGCTCAGCAGCATCTCACTAGCTTCTGATAAAAATTCATTTATAACATTTAATCTAATCACAACTGCATGCCAACACTCTTTCCCCAGATTTTCAACTTTCTGTCTGCCCAAGTACCCAAACTTATCCAAATTTTACTAACATAACCTGGCTTCTAGGAACTCCAGTAATGTCTCCATACAGGTTTACCAAGTCTTATCTTTTTTTTTTTGGATTTGGTTAAGACAGGGCTAAATTTATTTTCAAAAGGAGTTTCACCATGTGTAAAGGGAAAACAAAGTCAAAGAAACCCCAAAGCGCAGAAATTAGTAGGCAACTAAAAGCTTTTCTTAGCTGGGATAAAGCCTTGTTTCTTTTCCTCAATTCAACCCTATTGGGGAAACCCTGACCCAAGGTCCTGCTGTTTGGCTCACGCTGCTCTCAACATCCTGCTTTCTTCACACACCTCTCCCTCTTGTCAGATGGGCACCAGCTGTAATGCTGTAATATGGGAGACAATCTGATAGTCAGCTTCCTATGGGGTGGTGTTCATTAGCTGTTCTTAAGCCACCCACTTTCCTATCCTATTGCTCACAGCTATTGTGCCTTCATCCGTAACCACATGCTTACAGGTCTGATATGGTGTGACTCTGTGTCCCCACTCAAATCTCATCTCAAACTGTAATCCCTACATGTTAGAGGAGGGGCCTGGTGGGAGGTGATTGGATCATGGGGGTAGATTTCTCCCTTGTTATTCTCATGATAGTGAATGAGGTCTCACAAGATCTGATGGTTTTTAAGTGTAGCACTTCCCCCACTCACTCTCCCTCTCTTTCTCCTGTCGCCATGTAAGACATGCCTTGCGGCTGGGCGCGGTGGCTCAAGCCTGTAATCCCAGCACTTTGGGAGGCCGAGATGGGTGGATCATGAGGTCAGGAGATCAAGACCATCCTGGCTAACACGGTGAAACCCCGTCTATACTAAAAAATACAAAAAAATTGCCGGACGAGGTGGCGGGCGCCTGTAATCCCAGCTACTCGGGAGGCTGAGGCAGGAGAATGGCGTGAACCTGGGAGGCGGAGTTTGCAGTGAGCTAAGATCCGGACACTGCACTCCAGCCTGGGTGACAGAGCCAGACTCCGTCTCAAAAAAAAAAAAAAAAAAAAAAAAAGACATGCCTTGCTTCCCCTTGGCCTTCCACCATGACTGTATGTTTCCTGAGGCCTCCCTAGCCATGCAGAACTATGAGTCCATTAAATCTCTTTTCTCTATAAATTACCCAGTCTCAGGTAGTTCTTTATAGCAGTGTGAAAATGAACTAATACAGGGCCACTGTCTACTGAGGACCTCAGAGCACTCTACTATCATCCAATCAAAGAATATCCATGCTTGCAAATGACACTCTACAGTAATCAGCTCATACAGGGCTGCTGTATTACACAATTCCAAGATGTGCTGATCAGATTCTATTCCATGTGAACTGTGCCCAAGGAGTCTGTAGAATGTAGGTGGCACCCCCTGGAGTTGTGTAACTGGCAGTATTACATAAAGTTATCCTAAACTGTGCATCAGAATGACCTAGACAACTTGTTGCAATTATGGATTCTGGACCTTTGCTCCTCTCCCCAATCTCCTTTCTCCTCCCTTCACCTGAAGTGTGATTCAGGACTCTGAGATGGGCCCTTTTTAAAAAGCATCTGTGGTGATTCTGATAATCAGTGAGGTTTAAGAATAAATAATCTCTCCCAACTCTCCCATTTTGCAGGTGAATGAACTGAGTCCTCAGAGGACCAGGTGACAGATCAAAGTCACATCCAGATGATAAGTCAGAGCTGCAATAGATCCCAGATCTCACGACTCTTAACAAGGGTTTTTTGCCATTATCATTTAAACAACCCAAAAAACAAAACAAAACACAACAAAACATTACTGGGAGGATAAAAAGTAGTATAAGACATCCCAAAGGCAAATGTCAAATGCTATTTGTATTCTCCATCTGTGGATCACCTGCACTGTGACATCATTCAGCGGCAAACGTGGCCGTACTTATGTCACGAACACAAAACTCAGGTTACACTGAGGAGGAAATATTGGGAGAGGAGAGTGTTAGAGTCAAAGGAAAGATGTTAAAGAAAAGTTGGCTCCCCCAAAGACACCTATCAAAGAAAGTATCAAGTAGGAAGCCTGCTGGCTGCCTTGAGCTAGGTGACCCTGTGAGGTCACCATGTTCAGGGTTTGGTTCTGCTAGGCAGACTTAGGGAATTGATTTATGCCAACTCAACACATTAAAGGTTTATCAAGGAGCTGGAGGCCTGTTTATCATTTTATAATATGAGGTATTTTGGTCTTGAGAAGTATCAACAGTGTGGTACCTAGGAAAGAGTATTTCCTCCTAGAAGGCAAAGACACTCCAAATACCAGAAGCTGGCTCCACCAGAAGTTGCTTTTGGAGCAAATAAGAACAAAAGGAATAAGATGCTTCCATGCCGTATTTTTTCCTCCATGTGGCTTTCCTCTGCTCTAGATAACTTCCTTTGATAAGGAACTTTGCAGAAGACAGCAGAACAAATCCATTTTTAGTATGGGCTTCAGAGTTAGGCAGTCCTAGTTTGAAATCTGGTGCTAGCACTCATTAGCTGCTTGACAGCCACTTCTCTTCTCTGAGTCTCAATTTTCTACCTCAAAGGAATAAATGAGAAAATACACATAAAGCACTTAGCATGGTCTCAGGCATATATTTAAGTGTTCAGAAAATAATGATTATTTTTGCTATTAGCAACATGAAGAGGAAGGGGAGACAGGCATAACAGGCAGTAAGTAGATCTGACTTACAATCAGCCTGATCAGGGAGTTCTTCCCTTCTCCTCCTTCTTCATAAATACTCACCTTACAACAACTTCTTGTTAAGTACTGGAACTTACACATTAGTCAAAATATCAATATCAATATCTAACTTGTTCTACACTTACTTTTCAAAGAATCTATGTCCTTTTTTGTCTCTGGACAGTGAGGTGCTGTTAAGAACTATGCCTACTACTCTGTTTGTTTCCACTTTTTAGTTCAGACCCACTTTCTTAGCTTGGCCTTTAATACTTTCTTTGAAAGGGGTAAACCCAGGGCACGAGGATTAGAAAGAAGGAAAGTGAGGCAAGAAAAGATGCCAAGCAACACCAACTGAAGTATTACTATGCTGCCTATCACTTCACACTAAGCCACAAAGTGACACAAGGGGTCCTTTGCTGGTGCATCCACTTGACAAGCGAAAGAATGAGCTAGAAGAAAAACTCATGCCTCAGAGAAGTCAATTGGACAGTGCAAGATGAGGGAATTTAGCCACTACCCTCCTGTCCATCGTGCTCCTCTGGTTAAATTTCACCATAAAGGGACTTAACTCTCCTTCGTGTCCAGGGTGTATCATCCGGCTTCTTCCAACACATGTGGGGCCACATTGTATGCCCCACATTGCATGGCTTAGTATCTCATCCAAGTTCTGAAGTGGCAAGAAGAGACAAAAACTCCAAGTGGGAACTTGCTGACCAAGCTACATAGTAGCAGACAAGGGCAAGGGGGCAGTTCCCTGAGTGGTGCAGTGCAAGATGCAATGGGCCCAGATGGAGGGAAGGAGGTCTATAAAATGTGTATCTGTTAGACCCCTCTTCCCCAACACACACATTCTGAACCAGTCCTGGTCTTTCACCAAGAAAATTTATAATACATAAGAACCTCTGCCTCAGAAACAGGTACATGAGAAATAAGTAATATTCAGAAGAGCATGAACTTTGGGAAAAGTCTACCAAGGTTTGAAGCCAGGCTCAGCCACTTACTACCTATGCAACATTGGACTATTTATTTGGCCCCTTTGTGCCTCAGTTACTTCATCTGCCAAACAGGTTTGCTAATAATATTGGCACATTCTTCACAATATTTTTTGATAATTAAATTATAACTTATACATATAAAATTATGTATAATTGTATATATAGGGCTCTCTGGCTTGCAGCCCCTTCGCTTCCTTTCTTCTCAGTCTCCTAACTAGATTCCTGGTTCTGGGATGAGCCTCTTGAACTGATCCAAGTCTATCCCTTCTTGCCTTAACTGACCCTCATCCTTCCATACTTTGGATATCTCATCTTATTGATGTGCGGCTCTCAGTAGCTCCTTCCTTTGCCACCAACCTCTCAGTCCTGGTCTGTGCAGTCTTATTAAGCCAAATTCCTGGAGTGACAAATAGGAAATTTTTGACATGTTTTGTTAGACAGTTGGAAATACTACCAGAAAAATCTCATGCAGGTCTCAGGACTCAGAGCAATACTACCAGAAAAATCTCATGCAGGTCTCAGGACTCAGAGCTCTCCCAAAGTAAATAAAAATGTTAATTGGCTGTCTGACTACATTGCTCAGATCTCGTGAAGAAAGCACACAGCAATGCCACTTGGCACCCCAAAGATGAGCTCACTAGGAAAGTGTTGATGAAAAGCTATGACTATGGAATGACAGAGATCATCGTGACCAATCATTTCTAGGCTCCCACTTATATTCCTTGGGATAATTTCCTCAAATAAACTACTCACACGTAAGTCTTTGTTTCGCACTCTGCTTTTGAGGTAGAACCTAAGCTAAGAGATCCCCACTGAAAACTTTCTACTGTATGAGATTTACACATTAGATTTGTTGAATCTTACTTAATTTAAAATATTCTTCAAAGCAAAATGTATTATGATTACACAGAAGATTACACCTAGGTATCCATCCGCTCCAGAAGCTCTGCCAACATGTCTAAGTCCATAAACAAATTGGAATGGTTTCATAAGAAGACTGGAAGTCATACATTGCAGGCTTGGTTCCTCAGAAGGCAGACTCTGCATCAGAGTTGGCAGGCAGAATGTTTATGCCCTTGGGATGAACACCTGAGAAAGGGAGGGGAAGGACTCAAGAAGGAACAGAAAACAAGTCAAGTTGCAATGCAGCCCAACGACAGACTCAGCTGACTCCATGAGCAACTCTGAAACTAAAATGTCTTTTCAGAGTTGTCACATATTGGACTGAAATAACTGAGCTTTTATACCCCCATCTGAATCAGTCATGAGATGGGGACCACACCGGCAAAGGGTGTGGCCATGGATGAGTGGCTCTCTGCCAGTGAGACAATACCTGCGGGGGATGACACTGGAGTCCTCCGTGAGGTGCATTCCCAGAACCTGGGCTAAAGAGTCCTGCCCTCAAGGGATATCTACCCAAGGAGCCACTGAAAAAATGGAGAAGAAGCTCAGCCCAGGAAAGAGAAAACTGGCAGAGACATGGGGCCTATTTCTAAATGTGCAAGGAGCTCTCATGAAGAAGAGATATTGGGATTTGTCCTTCATGGGTAAAACAGGAATAATCTGCCTAAAGGAAGGAAGATATTATCTCAAAACTGAGACTTTTCAGAGAGGGAGCACTATCTAAATGAGCAGTATGTGTCAGTCAGGACCTCGTGAAGGTGTAAAGCAGTCTGAATACAGAACAAACCCAACTATTAAGTTCCTGTCCAACCTTGAGTTTCTATGATTCCAAGAGTCAGAATAATGCTCATAGTATAAAATTGTTACTTATGCATCATTTATAAGCAGCACTATGTACCCTTAGACATAAAAAAATAAATATGAAAGTTCCATTTGTTATGGCTACATGAGGAAATAGAGTTGCTAAGCAATAGAAATACTGACTAGTGACTGCAGACATTTCTCAACTTTCAAACCAATGTACAAGCAACTATCTATCTAGCAGTCTCTGCCTATATATCCCATCTATCTATCTTCCACTAATTCTGCAGCAAATGACACGCTCAAAGTTTACCCATGTCTAACACTTGGCAACAAACCAAGATTTCTCCTGTGACGAGAAAACGGCTTTTCCAAGGTAGCTCAAAATCAACACACCTAAAACCAAGCTCATCTTTCCTTTGTCCAAACCCCATCTCAACCCACTCCTTCTGTATTCCTTCATTTTGTTAGTGGGGGCACTGTTAACTCAGACATTCCAAGACAAAAATGTTGGACTTCATGAGTTTTAGAGCCAGACATGCTTGATTATGAAACTGGCTTTTCCTATTTATTTATTATATTGGCATGAGTAAGTTAACAAAACCTTTCTGAGCCCTATTTTCTCAACTGTAACATTGGAATAATAGCTATTTCACTTGGCTGTTTTACAAGAGAGTTCTGTTAGTCAGAAAGAAAAGGTACCAGGAATTTGAAGAAGAGGATCAAAACAACAACAAAAGGACCATCAAAGACAACATTATTGATTTTTTTTTTCCCCAAGAATTGGCTCAAAGTCCCTAGATGACAGAAGAAACTGTCTTCCTCCATTATCTTGTGCCCTTCATACGGACTTTCTCTTACCCTAATACTAGTTCTGGTATAGCTAAAGCTAGAATATGAATTAAATAATAATTTGCAGTTTCATGTCTAATATAGTTTGGATATTTATCCCTACTCAAATCTCATGTTGAATTTTAATCCCTAGTGCTGGAGGTGGGACCTGGTGGGAGGTGTTTGGATCATGGAGGAAGATCTCTCATGGCTTGGTGCTGCCTTTGCAATAGTGAGTGAGTTTTCACGAGATCTGGTTGTTTAAAAGTGTATGGTATCTCTCCTCCCACTCTCTCTCTGTTGCTCCACTCCCGCCATGTGAGTTGACTGCTTCTCCTTCACCTTCACCATGATTGTAAGCCTGAGGCCTCCCCAGAAGCCGAGCAGATGTCAGCACCATGCTTCCTGTAAAGCCTCCAGAGTCATGAGCCAATTAAACCTCTTCTTTATAAATTACACAATCTGAGGTATTTCTTAATAGCAATGTAAGAATGGTCTAATATAATGTGTATGTGAAAATGCATTCCAAATTCACAATGACTTACTTTTTGTACAGCTGCTGGTAAGCTGGTAATTGCTCAAATGTGAAATAATATAACAAAAAGTCACATTTTAAGAATGTATGTGGCTGTACCTATGGCTTCTAATATGCTCTGTGCATCCCCATATTAAATACCAAAGATACAGGCTTGATCAAAACTCCCCCATCACTTCATATCAGTGTTCCTCCTGCCAGTAGGATCCTTTCTTTTTACACCTCAGCAAGCTAATTTTACCCACAACTTTTTATCAACTAGAATATAAAGTCTTGATCTTAGGTGTCCTTACTTAGATGCCTCCTGGATATCTCATTTAAAATTCTCTGTATTTTTATTACCAAATCCAATATGCTCTGTTTCACATTTGCAGTTCTCACCACCCATAGTGGGGCACTTGTTAATATGCTGCAGTCTCTCCATAACTGTATTAATTAAAAGAGAGACTTGGTCTCTGGATGGCTGGATGGCTAGTTCCTTTATAGACTACCACCCTTTTTACTCCCTTTACATTCCGCCACTCCCCAACCCAACAAGAAGCCTGAGTTTCTTCAGCACTATTGATTTTTTAAGAATGAAGTAATGTAGGTTTTAACAGCAGTATTATAACAAAGCAGCAGCAACCCACAGTTCACAATCACCTGATTATCTTTCGCTAATTCATAATTTGAATAGTTGAATATTCTTTGCAAGCACTTTCAATGATTCTGCATTTGCTGCCTCCTCAATAGAAAGTTTCCTTTCCCTTTCCTTCTTTAGGCGGGGAAAAGAATTGTCCCCAGGACTACTAACCTCAAAGAGTGGTAGCTAATATTCATTTGAATAACAACTCTGTGTCAAAGCCTGCAGAGACATCATCTCACTGAATCCTCAAATAACTCAGTGAGACAGAATCCCATTATGGGGGGAAGAAAAACTGAGGCTCAGAGATTCTGAACTGCCCAGGTCACCATCATGGATGACTCAGCCCCAATCTCTTCTATCCCTCTGTGTCTTCCTCAAGATTCCAGTTCTTAGGAGTGCAAGTTACCAGTCCACCAGAAGCACAAATGTTGGGAGAGGTGCTGTTTCCAAAGGAAGGGGTCTTGGGGAGACAAAAACAATTTTCTCAAGCCCTGATACTTTAATTAACTGTTCCCTAGGTTTTTCCCCTACTCTGCCCTAGAAGTCTATTTTTAAAAAGCAGAATTAACAGTAATTCATTTTGAAAGAATGTTCATCTCCAGAAGGAGAATTACACCTCCTCTTGTTCGGCATGGCATGCAAATTAAAAGGGAAGTTCTAACTGCTGAATGTGCCCCTTCTATGACTTCAACAATTCCCTGCAAAAACCAACCAACCAAACAAACAAACAAAAATTCACCTCCAGAGTCTCACATGTTGAGTATTCCTTGTCTGAAATGCTTGGGACAAGAAATGTTTGGATTTGGGATTTTTCAGATTTTGGAATATTTGCATATACATAATGAAATATGAGGATGGGATCGAGTGTAAACACAAAATTAATTTACGTTCCTTATACATCTTATACACACACTCTGAAGATAATTTCATACAACATTTTTAATTATTTTGTGCATGAAACAATTTTTTTACTACCTTTTGACTGTGACCCAACATGTGAGGTCAGGATTTTCCACTTGTGGGGTCATGTTGGTACTCAAAAAGTTTCAAATTGTGGAGCATTCCAGAGTTTGTATTTTTCGACTGGAAGTGCTCAACATGTGTTCTTCTTTCATACAGTTAGTAAGGAAACAATGAGGCAAGTAAAAACCATTTAGGTGTCACTGTCAAAGTCCACACATATTCTAATATCACAACTAGATAAAGAAGAGCATAGAGCTTGAGTTTGTGGTCTACTTTTCTTAGGAACTAATGAAGGTCCCTAGCCCCTACTCATGTTCAAAATAAATCATCTTTCAAAATTAGTTAATCTGCTACATTTTTCTCATCACTCAGGTTTATACATTTGCCCTCTCGAATGCTAAAATAGGTTACGGCACTCTGAAAGAAACAATCTTCCTATTCAACACTGTCCTTAACACACTACATCTAATAATGAAAAGCAATAACAAAGTGTAATAACACTGCCTCACTTTTGATAGAGCAGCCTGTGATAACATGGTACAGAAAGAGTAATGGTCTGGGAATCAGAAGATGGGGATTCCATATCTTTTTCCGTTGAGATAATCCAATATGGAAACCACATTGAGGGTGTTTGCTAGACTAGAAACCCATAACACTCTCAAATTTCTAGTCCAGTTTAACAATTTTATTTTAGTCATTAGCTTCTGCTGGTGCAGAAGGCATAACTTTTCTTTCATTCATTAGCTCATTCATGTTCATTCATTCATTTATGTTCTGTGAAGCAATTTTGAGTTCCCACTAGACGCTCCTATATGCACATAAATGAGGTATGAGATTTGTGACAAATTTTATGTAAAGCATAAAAAAGAGACCTATGGAAGTTCTGAAGAGAGAAACATTGTATATGGGTGAGTAATTAAGAGAGGCTTCTCAGGGAAGGTGCCATTTTAGTAGGCTCTTGAATGGTGTCTAACGAGCAATCAGTGCTCAGTAAATACTTATTAAGTAAATTAATTTTATTGAAACAATCAACAAATAAATGAAAAAAAACTGAGTAGGTAAGATTCCAACAGTCAGATATAGAAAAGGGGGTCAGTATGAGGAAGGCATAGAGACAGGAAAGTGACACCAAATACATGGAACAGAGTCTTCTGGAAAAAGACTCTAGAAAATAGGCAGGAAAAGCTATGACCAGTATATCATCTTGTAGATTCAAAGCTTTGAATGCCAGATTCAACGACTATTGGCTATTATCTTACAGGAAGTGTGAAGCCATTACCTTTTTAAAATAGAGTGTTGATAGGTACTTACTAACATAGAGGCGTACTTAAGGAGTATTAGCAAGACAGGTGGAGAGGGAAAATCTCAAACTGAGATGTTAAGATAGCATCTCTATTGTCTGTACAATATCCCCTGAAGGATGGAGAAAGCACTGGGTCCAGTTCCCTCATTTGCTTTGATTCTAGTGCCCTCATAACCAGTCAAGGTTCTCAGAATATTATTATGAACATACACAAATGGAGATTTACAGTATAAACTCAAAACCCTTCTGATATAAACACCGAGGGAAAAGAGAAGAAACAGTTACTTCCAAATCTAGTCAGAATAAATTTGGAATGAAATATTGTAATTTTGCAAAGAGATGAGGCATAACTAAGGAAGAACATGCAAAGAGATGAGGCATAGCTAAGGAAGAACTGTCCATAATTGCTGCTAAAAATTCACATAACATTAAGTTAGTTTAACTTTAAATTAAGAATCAAGAATGTGCAGAGAATAATAGTGTTCTCTGTCCAATCATTCATGCTTAATTTAACTGACAGTGTAACTGTGACAGCACACTGTGCACATGGCCACAGTGATCATCTCAGAATCTTACAAAGGCAGTTCTCTTGGGAGAGAAATGATGTTAACCTCTTCCTAAGCTTCCCACTGATTATCATTTAAAATTACCCAATTATCACAAAGCCCATAAACAGTTCAAAAGGCACATTCAAAATTTGCTAACTACATATTTATTTAACTATGACATCATTTTTCCTGAAAGATTCAAGTATAATCAAAACATCTAATAACAGGTTAAGTAAATTGCAGGATATCCATTTGTTAGAATAACTTAAATACATTAAAAATTCTTTTTCAAGGGATATTTTGCCTGATGTTGAACAACAACTAGATTTAATAGTATCTGTAAAATATTATAACTTTATAAAGATACTCATAGAAGAAAATAGAGTGAAGGAAGTGCAGCAAGATGCTAACAGCAACTGTCTTTGAGTTAATGTATTTCCAAGTAAAATTTCTTTTCACTTTTCTCTTTATTTCAAATGAGTAGGTATTAATTTTATATTAAAACCCCAAGTTAAACACTAGGCATAGTCTTTTTCACCAGGAACTTCTGTTAACTCTAGAAAACAGTAGAACTGCAACTGGGATGCAAAGTGATTTTTGCAACCATAAAGGTTTGTTTTATGGGCCTATCACAGTGGGTAACACATGGATGGCACTCAATAAATAGTCAGTCAATGAATGAGGTATGGTGTAGAATAACAAGTCAATTTGGGCAATTCTCTTTTGTAAAAATTCAGTTGGTTAGCATGATGCCAAGTAAAACATATAATTGGTTATAAAATATTAATTTCTACCTGATCGTTGTAGCAGAATTGGTGCAGTGAAATCTTGAAGAAAATCCAGGTGTTCTTCATTACTTCTTGGCTCTACATTTAAGCTAAAGTTTTCAAAACATGGAACCAGACAGTCTAGTGAAGTAACAACACAGAGAAGTGGCTTTTCTGGATAGCTTAGACTCTAACTAAAAATTTCTACAGTACTTTAAAAAATTTTTTTGAAGTAAATATTTCAAACAATGTTTTAATTGCTTTCCTATCTTTTTGAATAGTCCATATGGAACTTAACTTCTTGCAGACTCAAAGTCACTCTTAAGAACATTAGTTGTTATATTATGACACATTACATTTCTTGGTGTGATTTTTGTCTTGCTCTGTACTGTGCAGTTTCATGAATGTACCTTGCTGTGGCACACTTCCACACTTTTTTGCACACACTCGTCTCTTTGCCCAGAATACCTCCCAATAAATTCCTTGTCCACCTATAAGTTCCAACTCATATTTGTCACCTTTTAGTACTCATCTTTTGTGACAGCTTAGACACAGTTATTCCTTTCTGTATATCATGTGTCCTTTGATTGGTATATTAGTTTACCCCAAAACTTAGTGGCTTAAAACAATAAACAGTTATTATCTCACACTGTTCTTGTAAGTCAAGAATCTGGGAGTGGCATAGCTGGATGGTTCTGGCTTAGGGTCTCTGATAAGGTTGTGGTCAAAATATCGGCCAGGGTTGAAGTCATCTGAAGCCTAGACTGGACCTGTTGGATTTACTTGCTAGCTAGTTTGTACTGGTTAATAGCAGAAGGAGTCAGTGTCTTACCACCTGGACCTCTCCAAGTGCACCTCACAGCATGGTAGCTGGCTTCTCCCAGAGCAAGCGATGCAAGAGAAAGAGCAAGGAGGAAGCTATACTGCATTTTACGTTCTAATCTTGGCTGCCATAACCCAGCACTTCTGCAATATTCTATTCACTAGAAGTCAGACACTAAGTACAGTACACATGCAGGGGAAGGAAATTCAGCTCCACCTTTTAGATAGAAATAAAAAAAAATGTGGACATATTTCAAAACCACTAAAATTGCTCTCATTACATCACTATATTGTAATTATTATTATTACTATGAAAGGCTTTCATTTTTTTAAGGTTGTGTTTCAGGTAATCCTTAGAACATTCATTTTATGCTATATAAAATTGCAGGGCTCTAGGTAATGACTACAGCAAGTTATAGAGGAATCACATTTTGAATCGTATTTTCCACTTATTTTGGTGTGTGCCTGAACTTAGTCCAATTATTTTGTCCCTCTGAATCTCAGCTTCCTCATCTTGAAAGTGGGAATTGTAATTACCAGCCCTATTGTTGCGATTATGTGGGACAATATCGGTGAGGGCACATTACAAATTGTAAAGTAGTATATGCAGACATTAGTACTGGGCCAGCGAGGACACAGTGCGGCAGCCCCTGCACTAGTGCTGCACAGTCTGAGCTCCAGAACTTACTGCCTATTTTCCTCACCAGCCATGGGGCAAGGACCCTTTTATCTTCTTTCTTCTCAGTCCCGGAATATTTCCCAAGCTTATAATGTAGTGTTCTGCACACAGTAGGTGTTCAACAAGCATTAGTTGCTATTGAAGATGATGGTTGTCCTGGTTTTCTTTTTCATTTAAAGTAAAATGGGAAACTCTTTGGTAGCAGCACTTCACAAACTAGAATAAAAAGACACCATTAAGAAGTACAGGATAATGAATTTTTCTTGGATAGGACAGATGAATTTAAATCCCGGCTCAGCCACTCAGAAGCTTTGCAAATTATGTGACCTCTCTAAGCCTTCATTTTTTCATCTGTGGTGTGGGTATAACAGCATTGCTTGTTTGACACAGTTGTGGTGAACATTAAAGGAGATAATGTATGAGAAACACCTACACTGCTATGTGTCATATAAACTTGCCAAATAATAAGTACTCTATAAATGTATATTATTCCTCATCTTCTGATTATGAATAAATGGCTCCATCATTTAAAAAGGCAAGGTGTTCAGACCTATGAAAGATCATATCCTCCTCCTTGAAAATCCCATTTTGGCACATTAATATGACTTGAGTTCAGGAAAGAGTAACCTCCAAGGTTTGCCTTGCCTACCTGGGTGGCTATCTATCTAAAACAGTCTGTCTGGCTTCAGCTATTTCCATTTTCTGTCTTTATGAGCCCAGAGGCATGCACAGCTATGAGTACATTTCAGAAATTTGAAAAACAAACAATGAAATGTCTCATGCTTGCCACACATGTATTTTCCTTCCATGATTTAGGTTGGCTGGTTCTAAGCCATAAAAGTTTATAATAAGAAAGAAAAAAAGAATGAATTTGCCAGCTTAAAACTCTTTAACCCCACCCCCCTAAAACTTTCCAACTCAAGGTTAAAATGTGAACAAACGTTCTAACCAATATGTTCATGAAACATTTAATAATTACTTTGCTTATGAAAGTTTAAACAGCTGCTTAAGTTAGTAAAAAGGCTCCCACCCAGGCAGAATAACCTGCTGTTCCTACTAAGAAAGTTTTCACAAATCATCAGACTACATATTCAGATGAAGGGCAAAACTGCATTTACTGTACAGTCTCTAACTATTCAATTATGTATGGAATGAATTTATCCACCAGGTCAATCAGATTTGGTTTATTCTTTCGACAAGGATCTTGACAGCATCAACGCTAAAGCCATTCTCCAAAGGGATTACTGAGCTTTTCAATGACTTATTTATAAAAACACATATACATTAAAAAAGCCATGTCTTTGTCTTTAGGTTATGTTACAGGATAACTCCATGAAAACAGGATTCATTAGCAAATGAATTCAGAAGTTATAGGAAGTCACATCACATTTCTTAAAAAAAAGAATAACACTATTCTTCAGGCTTTCATATGTACTTCCTCACCTTGTAATATACCTCATCCCAATCCCATCCTTATAATCTCTAGCACGCAATTAATCTCCTCTTTAGTAGGAATAAACTGAATCTCTCCAGAAAGCCATCCTTGGCCTCCTAGACCAGGATGGTTGCCCTCAAATGAGCTGCTACAGAACCATGTAGCTGCCATACTGTGGCACTTACCACCTTCTATCACTGTTGCTTGTTTAATTGCCCATCTTACCACGCAGCTATGGTGCTATGAGGGCAATTTGATAATATTTGATAACAGAATAATATGCACATACAAAGTTTTAAAGATGGACCTCTCTGAGTGGTAGAAAACTGTGAAAATATTTCTATCCAATGTAAGTGCTCACCAAAGGGTGACCTCAGCAGAGGGGGATTTTAATAATCAAGTGGATGGGATGACTCATTCTGTGGACACCACTAAGCCTCTTTCCCCAGCCACCCCTGTCATCGGTCAATGGGCCCATGAACAAAGTGGCCATGGTGGCAGGGATGGAGGTTACACATGGGCTCAGCAACATGGGCTTCTACTCACCAAGCTGACCTGACTACAGCCACAGCTGAGTGCCTAATTTGCCAGTAGCTGAGACCAACACTGAGCCCTCAATATGGCACCATTCCTCAGGGTGATCAGCCAGCTACTTGGTGGCAGGAAGATTATATTGAACCTTTTCCATCATGGAAAGGGCAGCAGTTTGTTCACACTGGAATAGACACTTACTCTGGATATGGGTTTGCCCATCCTGCACGCAATGCTTCTACCAAGACTACCATCCATGGATTCATGTAATGCCTTATCCACCGTCATGGTATACCACACAGCATTGCCTTTGACAAAGACACTCACTTTATAGCTAAAGAAGTGTGGCATGGTATTCCACACAGCATTGCCTCTGACAAAGACACTCACTTTACAGCTAAAGAAGTGTGGCAATGGGTGCATGCTCATGGAATTCACTGGTCTTACTATGTTCCCCATCATCCTGAAGCAGCTGGATTGACAGAATGGTAGAATGACTTTTGAAGTCACAATACAATGCCAACTAGGTGACAATACTTTGCAGGGCTTTGCAGGGCTCGAGTGAAGTTCTTCAGATGGCTGTGTATGATCTGAATCAGCATCCAATACCGGGTACTGTTTCTCCCATAGCCAGGATTCACAGGTCCAAGAAACAAGGGGTGGAAGTGGAAGTGGCATCACTCACCATCACCCCTAGTAACCTACCAGTAAAATTCTTGCTTTCTGTTCCCACGACATTACATTCTGCTGGCTTAGAAGTCTTAGTTTCAGAGGGAGGAATGTTGCCAGGAGACACAACAATGATTCTATTAAACTGGAAGTTAAGATTGCCATCTGGACACTTTGGGCTCCGACTACGTCTAAGTCAACAGGCTAAGAAGGAAGTTATAGTGTTGGCCAGGGTGATTGATTCGGATTATCAAGATAAAATTAGTCTACTATCCCACAATGGAGATAAAGAAGAGTATGCATGGAATACAAGAGATCCCTTATGGCATCTCCTAGTATTACCATGCCTTGTGATTATGGTCAATAGGAAACTACAACAACCCAATCCAGGCATGACTGCAAACGACCCAGACCCTTCAGGAGTGAAGGTTTGGGTCACTACACTAGGTAAAAAACTACGACCCACTGAGGTGCTTGCTGAAGGCAAAGGGAATACAGAATAGGCAGTAGAAAAAGGTAGTCATCAATACCAGCTACAACCACATGGCCAGTTACAGAAAGAGGACTATAATTGTGAATACTTCCTGGTTAAGAATATGTGAATGTATACACTTGCACTAAGAAAACACCTTCATTTTCTTTTATCATGTGACATAAGATTTATTGATTTCATCAGTATTTAAGTATCGTTAACTTTATGTAATAGCATTTAAGTTAAGGATTAGTGTGCCCCTGTTGTACAAGGGACAGCTCTGTTATGTTAGGCATAATTACTGTCTTTATTTGGAGATTATATATGATTTCAGGAGATGTGTATGGGTTCAAGTTGACAAGGGGTTAACTTGCCATGGTTAATATTAAGTGTCAACTTGATTGGATAGAAGGATGCAAAGTATTGTTCTTGGATGTATCTTTGAGGGTGTTGCCAAAGGAGATTAACATTTGAGTCAGTGGACGGGAAGAGGCAGACCCACCCTCAATCCGGGGGGCACCATCCAAGCAATGGCCAGTGAGGCTAGAATAAAGCAGACTTGCTAAGTATTCTGACCTCCATTTTTCTCCCGAGCTGGATGCTTCCTGCCCTCGAACATCAGACTCCAAGTTTTTCAGCTTTTGGACTCTTGGACTCAGAGTAGTGGTTTGCCAAGGGTTCTTGGGCCTTCGGCCACAGACTGAAGGCTGCACTGTCAGTTTCCCTACTTTTGAGGTTTTGGGACTTAGGTTGATCCACCACTGGCTTCCTTGCTCCTTAACTTGCAGATGGCCTATCATGGGACTTCACCTTGTAATCGTGTGAGTCAATCTCCTTAATAAACTCCTGTTCATATACACATATATCCTATTAGTTCTGTCCCTCTATAGAGAACCCTAATATATCCAGCAAAGTAGGAGCTCAATAAATTCCTATAGAATTAATGGAGGAATTCTCCTACTCACCCAAACTGCACTTCTACTTCTTTTTCTCTCATATATCCAAACTTCAACAACTCCTGCCAACTTTATTTCCAAACATTTTCTGAATCCTTCTCCTCTTTTCCAACACTATTTAAACTGTCTTGGTTCAAACTCTATTATCTCCTGGCTGAATTTCAATCTTTGCCTACTCAAAAGGATGCAGTGGCCAGAGTGAGCTAAAATGCAAACCTACTGCTAAAACTCTGCAGTGACTCCCTGCTGCCTATAGGACAAAGCCCCAGCCCTTCACATGGCATGCCAGACCCACCGTGGGCTCTCTCCTAATGGGCCTCTCCTATTTCTCAACTTCTGTGTAAGTTCTCCCATCTTAGGAAAGGGTGATATTTATATCCAGAAAGGCAAAATAGTCTACTAACAAAATATAAGAGACAGGATGCAAATTTTACAGGCTATGTACAGAGCATACTGCCCATCCCAAGCTATTGCTATAACCTTTGTGCCTCACACATACCAGATACTCAATAAATAAATAGATGCTGAATTAATGTAAGAGCAATTGAAGAAAAGAATATAATACAAAAACACTAAAACATAATCTACCCAGCGAAACTCATGCCTCTATCTTACTGTTTCACAAAATGTTTCATGTGAGGATACTCTGAAAAAAGTGTTCCATGATCAAAAATGTGCAGAATACTGCAAAGCTACCTCTTAAAGATTCCCAATGCACATCAGCACATTAAAGGCTTAAGAAGTACCACAGAAAAAGTGAGCCTGTTTAACTTTTTGAATAGGAATGTTCCCAACTGTATTTGCACACAGAATTTAAAAACAAAACAAAACAGCAACACACTTACTTTGTAAATAATGCTCTTCTCCAGCACTAGCTTTAGAAAGGGCTTCCACAATGTCTTGTTGCTATTTAATAGTACACAGAATTTACCATTATTTTGATGATAAATTTCATCTTTAAGTATTTTTTTCATCTTTCAGTATTTTTTTAATAATGGAATTTTAGGGCTGGCAATGACCTTCAAGCTTTTTCAGACAAAGTACCTCCTTCTATAGATGAAGGATTAAGCCATTCAGCTTATTTGTGGCAGAAATAAAACCAGAACCAAAGCCTCACAACACCCATCTAGTCTTCTTTCCATTACTTCACATCAGCGATTTTCAACTTGGGGTGGCTTTTGTCCCCCAAGGGACATTTGGCAATGTATGGAGACATTTCTGATGCTCAGCACTGTGGGAAGTGTGGTGTGGGGTAGGAAGTGAAACTAGTGGTTAGTGGTCAAGAATGTTGCTAAATATCCCGCAATGCACATGACAGCCCCTCATGACAAAGAATTATCTGGCCCAAAGAGCCAATAGAGATGATGTTGAGAAATCCTGCCCCACAGTAAAAAAGAAAGAGTGAAGTATTCAGTTAACAAACTAGAGTTTTCATTTCAAGGTTCCCCACTAGCCTTCACAGTACTGCACCATATTTAAAATAATACTGTCATATAAAACTGAATTTGTTCTTTGAACTCATGAAAATAACTGCTGGAAGAAAAAGGCATGTTAAAAAAAAAAATTCGCTGCATCAAGACCTTATCAAAATGGGTTTGAGTACCATCAACCGCCAACGACTCCAAAATCCCACTTGTCTTTCCATACAATAACTTCAGAATAATTCATGAATATATTAACATTTTAAAAATATTGCCTTTACTAAGCAAACCTTAAAATAAAACCTAAGAAATTGCTGGGGATCAAAAGAAATGGGCCAGCCCCAAGAGTCAACATTAGAGAATCCATTATTGGTGAGAGAGTCCAGTTTAGAATCAGTTTGTCCTCCGGTCAGGTCAATTCAAGCACAGCCTTCCTTCTGTGTTTATTTGTTCATTTGTTTGTGGAAAATCATGAAAGCATCATAAATTAAAACTGGAAAATACTAAGGGGCTAAAGTCAGAGCAGGTTGACCCCGTACTGGGTGCTACACAGAGACGCCCACAAGGCAGCCCTCGCTTTCCAAGAAAGCAGCTCACTCTCAGGAGTATCCTCTCACCAGTTTCCTCAACAGGTTAACGTACTATGGTTTTGTAAGATGTGATCATTGATCATGTTAGCCTGGTCAAAGTGTACATTTGAACTTTCTGCACTATTTTCATAATAGTTGTGAGTCTAAAATTATCTCTAAAAAAAGTTTATTTTACAATATAATGCGATTGGTAGTGCATCTATTTTGACTTTTTCTGCTGCCCTCTGATAAAGAGGGACCTGAGTAGCCGATTGATGAAGGGGTGTGAAGTGGCACAGGGGAATAAGGCATCATAAAGAGTCATTAACACCCCAGAAGTGATGCATTGATCAGATCCTCTTCCAAAGTGACAAGGAGCTAAAAAGAAATGACCCAAGGAGGACTTGGAGGGAGGATACATAAAATCAATGGATCAAGCACAGGAGACTTTCCCAGATGAAACTCCTTCATGGGTGCTCTAAGGAAACTCTGAGACAACAAAGGACAGTGGATATGAGAGCTCTTTGTGCTTAGGGAAAAGATGTCAGGAGAAAAAGCATGAGAGAAAGTACAATTTCTCCTATAAAAATGACCTGGTAAGGATGGCACTGCCTATATCCTGAATCAACGTATAGCCCTCAAATTTAGACACCATTCAACTAAGGAACGCCCACGCATAATGAGATCTCTTAGAGGTTAAAAGAAAGGGGAGTCTAGAAATCTAGAGTCATATTCCAGATGTGTTTGTATCACACATCTGCTGTGTCCTCTTGGACAAGTTCTCTTTGGTCCATTTTCCTAATCTGAAAGTCATGGAGTTTGTACTAAATCTCTACGATCCCTACTCTCTGTCTCTGCCTCTAAGACTATTTTAATTGTTAGGATAACCTCTACAGAGTTAATATAAAATAAAACCTATTCACAGATGGCAAGAAGTTTCCTCTGAATTTTCAAATGCAAAGTAGTTCCTTAATAAGTGGGGGTAGAAATAATATTGCTATTTTAGTACTATGAAGTATCAGCTCAGAAATCAAAAAGCACTAATTTTCACCTACTCGGATTTATTCTCAACCATAGATGGGTCTTAAAGATACCATGATTTCCCAGGAATGAAGCTGTCTGAGAGAATGGAGTTCAGAGGCTAATGTCAGAGCTTCCAGAGGACTGCTGTAGCCCCAGAGAAGCGCACTCATGCACACTGTCCAAGATCTTCTGGGTCCTGCACAACATGTCTGAATCACAGGAGAGCACAGTTTCTGAGGAAGTCAGAGTGGAGAGAAAATTCTGGGCTTAGAGGAACCAGAATGTGCCACCATGGGTTTTTTGGAAAGAGGGTGGATTTTAGGTATATAATACCCCTATTCTGCTATTTTCACAAAGTGAAACCCAATAAAGTATTTGTATTATTGGCATCTTTATTTTTATTTATTTATTTATTTTTGAAACGGAGTCTCGCTCTGTCGCCTGGATTGGAGTGCAGTGGCGCAATCTCAGCTCTCTGCAAGCTCTGCCTGCCGGGTTCACGCCATTCTCCTGCTTCAGCCTCCCGAGTAGCTGGGACTACAGGCGCCAGCACCACGCCCGGCTAATTTTTTTTTGTATTTTTTAGTAGAGACAGGGTTTCACCATGTTAGCCAGGATGGTCTCAATCTCCAGACCTCGTGATCCGCCTGCCTCGGCCTCCCTGGGATTATAGGCGTGAGCCACCGCACCGGGCCTATTGGCATCTTTTTAAAGCCTGTGGTTAATTCAGTCCAGGCTTATGGATGAATTATGCAACAGGGTTTTGAAATGTACTAATACTTTATCAATCACATATACACTCTTCTAAAGCTGAAATTTACCACATATTGCCCATGGGTTTTGGGCCAAAATAGAAGGATTATTTACATGCTAACTGCCTTACTTTTATTAAGGTTCTGTGCATGGATGATGAGATGTAAGGAACTATGCTGGGTGTTATCACTTACCAGTATCTATTAGCCACTGCCTAGTGTTAGTTCCTGCAATGGTTTGCATATGTCACCCAAAAATTCATGTGTTGAGAACTGAATCCCCAGTGCAACATGGCTGGAAGGTGGGGCCTAATATTAGGTAATTAAATCATGAGGGTTCTGCCCTCAGGAATGGATTAATATCATTATCACAGGAATGGGTTAATTATCTCAAAAATTAGTTTGTTATAAAAGGGAGTTTGGTCCCCTCCTGCTCTCTTGCTCTCACCATCTCTTGCCCTTCCACTTTCTGCCATGGGATGATGCGGCATGAAGGCCCTTGCAAGATGCTAGTGCCATGCTCTTGAATTTCCCTGTCTCCAGAACTCTGATCTCATTTCTGTTCTTATAAATTACCCATTCTATGATATTCTGCAATAGCATCATAAAACAGACTAAGATACCCACCTTCCTCCCCTTTGCCTACCTTCAAGTCTCCAAAGATGTTTGCATTATTCTGCAGGCAGAATAATGGTAATTTCAACAGACCTTCTCCTTTTAAAGAGATAATTTCCACTGCAGCTAATTTTATAAGTTATTTAGCACCACTATTCTTTAGTATACTATGGAGCAAAGTAGCAAGGGTGTGTCAGGCAGAAGTTAAGTCAACCTAAATTATAAAACCAACTTTTAAGTTACTGTCTGCATTACTGATAACTTAAAAATGAATGATTTCAGGAAAATCTGCTAGACTTTAGAGCAGAACTCCTTCCCTGGCCTATGAAAGATCAGTTCTCAGTTGACCTTGATCTCCACCAGACATTGCCTTTCACCATCATACATTTCCTTTTCCCCTTTCTTCATTCTCATTTTCTGTTCATTTATGAACAGTACCATATAATTTCTTCTTACTATAACTGCCTCCTATCTAACCCTGACTCCCCTGTCTGTCTTTTTTCCTCTGTCTTCTGCTCACCTCTGATCACTCACCTCAGCATTTATCTACATCACAACCTTTATCTTATAAGAAACAGGAGAGAGGGACCTGAAAGCAGGGAATCACCATGTTGAGATCAAATGTTTTAAAATAACTTTGAACTTCATTGCAAAGAAGTATGGAAAAGACCAGAAGAAAAACAATCGGGGGGAAATAGTGAGGGCCTGAATTAAGGCTGTAGTAGCAGGCAAGGTAGGAACAGAATTTTCTTTTAATATGCTGAAAATAGACTGAATAGGATATGATACCTGACTGTAGGATAGTGATAAAGGAGAAGGAATGAAAAATAACTTGAAGTTTTGTAACTTTGCTGATAGATAAATATGGTTCATTTAATAGAAACAAGAAACTAAGACAAAAAATCAGGTTAGGAGGGAGCCAGTGTGTTCATATTTGGACATGTCGAGCTACATTCAGCAGTGAGGTTCAATGTGCCAATGAACAATCGGTATTCTAAAAGGGCAGTAAAACTTCTAGATTTAAAGACGATCGAGATTAGTAACATCCTCCAACCATTTTTTTATTTACTTATTCTTTCACTTTACCAAAATAAAATATGTGTTGAGAAGCCACTGCATGCCAAGTCCTGAAATAGCCATTAGAGGCGGGAAAAAGGAAAAGAAAGGAAATAGAGTTAACAGAGTGCCTGCTCTCAGGGCATTTGCAAGTTGTGCTGGGAGATGACAACGTAACAGTGGCATGAAGTGTTGGGATGAGGGGAATGTTACCAAAGCAGTCTTCATGGAAGAAGTGGCATTTATTGGGGATAAGGCAATTCTTTTTCAGGCTCATTAGCCAACCTAAGACCTGAAGAGGGATTTCATGCTTTTTGCTTTGCCTTCACAGTCTGTATGTCCCCTGTGGTTCCAGGCCAGTTAGAATGCAGATTCCCTCCACAAAATGCAACCACAGATTTGACTTTACTGTGCTAATTTTCATTTTTTTCTGTGGAAGTAATGCTGTTACTTCTTTGTGGAAGAACTTTTGTTAAACTTCTACCTTTTACATATTGGTAACAAAGTATTTATGATCGACTCTTGGAATTCTAGGCAACATCCTAAATCTCATGATTGCTCTGAAATTGTCCATCTACCTTCTGGGAGAAGGTGCTACCCCGACAAAACACAGAGTGAAGCATCTTGACAGATAGAAGGCCAGTCCAGCAATTCCTAAATTTAGGCCAGTCCAGCAATTCCACTTCAAGATATTTACTCAGAAGAAATGAAAACATCAAGTCCATGGAAAGACTAGTACAAGAATGTTCACAAAACCTTTATACACAATAATCAAAAAACTAGAAACCACCCACATGTTCATCAACTGCTGAATGGATAAACGAATTGTCATATATCTGTACAATGAAATATTACTCAGGGATATAAAGGAAGAAACAACTGAATCAACAACATGGATAAATCTCAAAAGCATTATGCTGAGTGAAATAAGCCTGACCGAAAACAACTACAAATTATATTATTTCACTTACGTATGAAATTAAAAAACAAAAACAACTATAGCACTAGAAAGGAGATCACTGGCTGCCAGGGCAGGGTGGTAGAGTTGGAGATGGACTACAAAGGAACTTGAGGGAAACTTTGGGTGGTGGAAATATTATATATTATAATTGTGGTATTAGTTAGTTACATTATACATTTTCCAAACTCATCAAATTGTACATTAGATTGGTTGATTTATTTTATATAAGTTATACCTCAATTCAGCCAATTTTAAAAAAATAAAAGAATGAGCCAGGCTGAGCTGATAAATAGGCCCAAGCTCTCCCAGCCAGAAGATGTTTATGGCCCTCGGGAAGCTGTCAGATATCTTAGCCCTCTGGCTCTCAAGAATTCCTCTGCCTAAATACTTCGGCCTCAGATTCTGAGACTCCCTAGCTGCTACAGACTAAGGATGCTAATAACTCACTCTCACCCTGCCACCCACCTGCCTACAACCTCAGGCCAGCTCACCCAGCCTGCTCACCCAGACAGCAATAATATTATAATCCTAAACCCTTCAAGCCCTAGGCTAGCTACCTGATGATGACAAAACTTTATCCTGGAACTATTGACTGGGGAAAATACCTGAAAAGGATTACACTTTAAGGCATCTGACTATTTCGCGTCTGAAATATAGACTTTCGGCTCTTCTGTTGTTATGAGTTTCCTAAAGGGACAAGAGGTTGGGCTTATCTGTTTGAAACCACAGTTTCTCTATAGCTGTCTGACTCCCTGTGATTCTACTGAGTTCTTGTTTTCCATCATCCCTGTGGCAAAAGCCATGGTTGATGTCCAGGTCCCTGAAGAAGATGATTTTGGAAGAGGGAAAGGAGTCCTGAACTTAAAATGAATCTTTACTGCAGTATAGCCCTCAAGTCTGGGAGAAGTCCTGAGTCCTGAGTTTCCCAGTCCTTAGTCTGGGAGAAGTCATATGCAGAAGACTTGTTTCTCCATCACCAAACGCCATCACTCTTCACACTTTCCTTCATCCCACTGATGCTGTCAAACAAAATACAAGCCTGAAATTTCTAAATAACATTTCTAAGTTCCATTTTTAGAATTTCAATAACTAATGTATGAGATTTGCACCAGAAACCTTATAAAAAGTGTTTATTGCACACTTTATGCCATACAAAGGAAACTTACATTCAGTGAGCTGTGATGTGCCAAACACTCCATGTCTGTGATGTGCCCAACACTCCATGTCTATGATGTGCCAAACACTCGACAAAGCTATTTAATGTGCCTTACCTAATCTAGTCCTCACAATAATTCTGTTAATTACTTGCATACTATCCCATTATTTGCAGATAAATTCATAAACTCTGGAACTGCATATAAACTGGTTTAAAGCTTGGTTTAATAGTCACAAGATCCTGGGTTTGAATTCCTTCTTAGCTGCCTACTAGCTGTGTGGACCTTGGGTAACTGAGTTTCCTTGTAGGTTTGTTTTCTCACGTATAAAATGAAGAAATTTCATGATTTAGATCTGTGTCCCTCCCCAAATCTCAGGTAGAATTTTAATTCTGAATGTTGGAGGTGAGGCCTGGTGAGAGATGATTGGATTATACGGGCTGTTTCTCATGAATGATTTAGCACCATCCTCTTGGTGCTGTTCTTGTTTAGTAAGCTCTCATGAGATCTGGTTGTTTAAAAGTGTGTGGCATCTCCCCTCCCCTTTGCTCCTGCTCCTGCCATGTAAGACACCTCACTCCCATCTTTGCCTTTTGCCATGAATGAAAGCTCCCTGAAGCCTTCCTAGAAGCAGATGCCACCATGCCTCCTGTACAGCCTGCAGAACTGTGAACCAATTAAACCTCTTTTCTTATAAATTACCCAGTCTTAGGTATTTCTTTATAGCAATGTTAGAATGGACTAATACAGAAAATATATCCAAATTCATAAGCTTTGAAAGGATTAAATAAGATAATTAACACAATAGGCACAATAAGTATTAACTATTGGTTTTATCTCAAATGCCAGGCTAGCTTCAAATGGAAAAAATACAACACATATGGACAAATACCACTCTCAACTGTTCCGAGGTTGAACTTGCACACCACAAATACCATTCTGTCCTGCAATTACTCCTGCCCTTCTTCAATCAATGTGGTAAAACTTTTATTTTTTATTACTTAACCTTTAGATTCAGGGGGTATATGGACATATGGTGTGAGGCTAAGGTTTTGGCTTCAGTTGAACCTGTCACCCAAAGAGTAATGTAGTACCCAGCAGGTAGTTTTTTTTACTTTTGCTTCCCTCTCTCCCTCCCCCATTTTGGAGCCCCCATTGCCTATTCTTCCGACTTTTTTTTTTTTTTTTTTTTTTTTGAGACAGAGTCTCGCTCTGTCTCCCAGATTGGAGTGCAGTGGTGCCGGCTCACTGCATGCTCTGCCTCCCAGGTTCACACCATTCTCCTGCCTCAGCCTGCCAAGTAGCTGAGACTACAGGTGCCCACCACCATGCCCGGCTAATTTTTTATATTTTTATTAGAGACGGGGTTTCACCGTGTTAGCCCGGATGGTCTCGATCTCCTAACCTCATGATCCGCCCACCTCGGCCTCCCATAGTGCTGGGATTATAGGCATGAGCCACCGTGCCCAGCCTACTCTTCCAATCTTTATGTACGTGTGTACCCAATGATTAGCTCCCACTTGTAAGTGAGAACATGCTTTTTGTTTTTGTTTCTTTGTTAATTCACTCGGGATAATGGCCTTCAGTTGTGCCCATCTTGCTGCAAAGGACATGATTTCATTCTTTTCTATGGCTGGGTAGTATTCCATGGTATATATAAGACCATATATATTTTTTTAATCCAGCCGGTGGGCACCTAGGTTGATTCCATGTCTTTGCTATTGTGAATAGTGCTGCAATAAACATATGAGTGCAGGTATCACCTTAGTAGAACAATTTACTTTCCTTTGGTTACACACACAGTAGTGAGATGGCTGGGTCAAATGCTAATTATATTTTCAGTTAATTGAGAAATCTCCAAACTGCTTTCCACAGGGGTTGAAGTAATTTATAGTCCCTCCAACAACATATAAGTATTCCTTTTTCTCCACAACCTCACCAACATCTATTATTCTTTGACTTTTTAGTAATACCCATTCTGACTGGTATGAGATGGTAAACATGGTAAAATTTTGATGAGAAAAAATATATATAAAGCTTCTGCCTTCGATGAATATATGAGGACCATCTAGGTGGTTTCATGTTCTCTCTTTCCCAAACTATCTCTAATAACTCAAACTAGAAGAGGAAACTGTATTCTTAGGCCAGCCTTCTCCTTCACTCACCTGTTCTGGATATTTGCTCCCAGTGATCTCTGCTACAGTGTTGAAGGAATCAGTATCTGGATACGTCTTTGCCCCCATCTTTAGCTGAATGACAATTTTGATCCCACGAGAAGCCATTCTTGACATCATTTCTGCATCTTCCACCGTAATACAGGCTGTTGGAATCTCGGGCACGCCATCTTGGTATTCCTGAATACCTGTGTGAGGACTTGAGAGAAGAAGCCACCAGGTTACCTTGAAAGTGGAAACAGACCAAAAGACTTTTTTGAAAGCACCTGTATATTGATATTTGACTTCCACTTATCTTTGTTTGCATCTGGGAAACAGGAAAGGTGGGTAGTATTGATTTATCTGCTTTTGATGTGAATGTAATTTTTATTTTTTGTCAAGAATAAATTAGAAACTTCAATTTAATAATCATCATATGTAAATTATTTGATAATTTGGATGATCCTTCAAAGTTGCAAATTCCCACAAACTCTGAAAGACATAACAGTGCCTTCGTGATCAAAAGGTACACACATCTGTACAAGGAGACAAGGGAACTCTGAAGTTTGTCAAGGCTGCAGACCAGAAGATCCACATGTCTGGAATAAAACTGGCCCAGATATATGTAGCTCTGTGGTTACTGCCTGCCAGTGGGCCTACTCTCTTCCCACCCAAACACAGAGGTCTAAATATATAACTCCACATTGGTGGTAGAACACCACACAGGAAAAGTATAGAATAATGTCTGGGAATATATTTGTATTCTCATGAAGAAAAGTTGCTGAATAAATCCAGGCCCTTAATTTTACTGCCACAAGAGAAAAAAAATAACTGTTACACTTTTGGCACTAAAGGAGAAATACCATCCCAACTGGTCAGATTTTTTCCTGCTAATTTCTATATGTTTCTTACATTCATAGAAACTTACAATTAAAGCCTATATTAATCTGCTGATTCCAACTCTGTATCTACTAATGAAGCTTATCAAAGTCATTTTCTAAAATTGCCCTTTCAAACGGTTCCTTTTTACCCCTGAGATATGGCTTCAAACCCTCCCAAGCCACAGAGCTCTCAGGACCAAACTGTCACAGCTTCCAAGTGCATGCCATAGTCTATTCCTATCTTCTATTAAAGCACAGGCTAAAAACTTCCCTTTTGAAAATTAGTTTTTTCTTTTCATATTTCTATATTTGTTTCAGCTTATCTCATATTTACAAAACAGCTTTCCTCCTCCTTTCACTTACAACACATTTCTCTCCTACAGATGATAGCTTGGTGCTTATCTCCTATAGAAGCAGCTGCAGTCTCCACATGCACAAACACAATGATGCAGTCTTATCTCTAACTATATTCTTGGTGTGATTGTATTGTTGTAACCATATTTTAGGTGACTATTTACTTAGAGAAACTGCAATGTAGAATGGTTAAAAACAGAAAGTCTGGAGCAAGACTGCTTGGGTTCAAATCTGGGCCTATTGCTAATTGGCCCGGGGCAAGTTACCCACATCTTTGTTTCAGGGGCATCATCTATAAATGGAAGTGATAATAATACCATTTCATAGAGTTATTTTGCAGAAATAATTAATATGTACAAGTAAATCACTTACCCTCCAACACATTAATCAACCAATGCATTTTAAATATTTATTTTATTAACTTGCCTATTCAATTATCCCTGCAGAAACTGTCTAATCTGAAGTGATTAGTACCATCTGAGTATACCCTCTATGAACATTTCTAAAAAGTAGACTGCAGGCCGGGCACGGTGGCCCACGCTTGTAGTCCCAGCACCATTGGGAGGCTGAGACGGGCGGATCACAAGGTCAAGAGATTGCGACCATCCTGGCCAACATGGTGAAACCCCGTCTCTACTAAAAATACAGAAAAATTAGCTGGGTGTGGTGGCTAGCACCTGTAATCCCAGGAGATTACAGGGTTAGTGAGGAAGGAGAATCACTTGAACCCGGGAGGCAGAGGTTGCAGTGAGCCGAGATCGCACCACTGTACTCCAGCCTGGGCGACAGAGCAAGGCTCCATCTCAAAACAAAGGGAAAGGAAAGGGGAAGGAAAGGGGAAGGGAAGGGGAAGGGGAAGGGAAGGGGAAGGAAGGGGAAAGGGAAGGGAGGGGAAGGAGGGGAGAGGAGGGGAAGGGAAGGGGAAGGAAAGGGAAAGGAATGGGAAGGGGAAGGAAAGGGAAAGGAATGGGAAGGGGAAGGAAAGGGAAGAGAAGGGAAGGGAAGAAGTAGGGAAAGGGAAAAGGGAAGGGTAAGGGAAGGAGGAAGGAAGGAAGGAAGGAAGGAAGGAAGGAAGGAAGGAAGGAAGGAAGGAAGGAAGGAAGGAAGGAAGGAAGGAAAGAGTGTACTGCAAATTTTATTATTCATCAAAAGAAGTACAAAGACTTATCTTCCAAACCCAGAACTTGGAATACAGAGACCCTGAGTCTAAATCCCTGGGATGCATATAATTTACTCCAAATTCTGGTTCATGTTCTGGGGTCACATAACCTAGGTCAGACCCCAGCTCCAGCATTCTTTGCAACTAAGATTACCTCTTTGTTTCTAAATTTCCTCATTTGTAAAGTGGAGAATAATGTTAGCATTGACCTCATAATATTGCTATGAAAAATAAAAGAGAGAGTATACATAAAGGATTTAAGACAGTGTTTGGCACATAGTAATTACTTAGTAAACATTAGTTGTTATTACTTCTTCGGTGCTAATTTTTCCCACTGAGCTAGTGGAGTGATTAATGACCAAAAATTACCTTGCAACATGTAGGAAGACAATCTAAATATTTATTATTCATATTACCTTACGTGATGTCTGGGATTCAACAAACTCTCCTTGTTCTCAGACTCTTACTCAAGAGAAGGTCAGTATAACACTTCTTAACAGGCTCTTTTAAGTAATGTTTCTAGACATATTTGTACTTATAGGTTACTGGTAAGATTTCTTCAAGTGGGGACAGTGAGCTGGGCATGCACCCATGGCTCAGCTGAGGAGATGGCACTGAAAGACATCTTCTAATTTTAATTTAAGATATAAAAACCTTTGAATTTGTTTCTGAAACTAAGCATGTCTTCCAGTGGTGGAGCATCTATCATTGTTTCATAGAAGGAGGCAAAATGAAGACTCAGTTTTATTTAAAATCCTCTACTTTCACTGTAGTAAAATTACTCTAAAGGGACCAATCAGCATAAACACCACCTTCCTGTCTTCATTTACAAGCCTCTTCTGCGGTTTATAAAAGCAAAGGGCAAGCTACCAAGGACGCCATCACAAATCCAAATAAGATTTAAAGATGAATAACAATCCTCTATAAACTCTTCCAAAAAACAGAAGAAGAGGGAACCCTTCTCAACTCATTCCACAAGGCCACCATTACTCTCATCAAAATCAGACAAAGATATCACAAGAAAACTACAGACCAAAAAATCCCTTATAAATATAAATGCAAAATATCCTTAACAAAATACCAGCAAACAGAACCAGCAACATATAAAAAGGATTACATACCATAAACAAATGGAATTTACCCCAGGAATACAAAGTTGATTTAACATCCAAAAATCAATTGATGTAATATACTATATTAATATAATAAAGGACAATGCCACACGATTATCTCAGTAAATGCTGAAAAAGTATTTCACAGAATCTAGCACTATTTTATGATAAAATCACTAATCAAACTAATGAAAGAGTACTTCCTCAATCTGATAAAAAGCATCTACAAATATCCCACAGCTAACATCACATGTAATGGATAAAGACTGAATGCTTTTCCCCTGAGATCACAAACAAAGATTTTTGTGTCCCCACTCCTAGTAAACATTTTACTGGAGATTCTAATCAGGGGAATCAAGTGAGAAAAAAGAAATTTAAAAAATTCCATGTTGGAAAAGAAGAAGTAAAAATATATCTTTTCACAGATGACATGATCTTTTTGTGAGTAAGTTAATATTTCTTTTTTTTTTTTTTTTTTTTGAGACGGAGTTTTGCTCTNCTGGGATTACAGGCTTGAGCCACCGCGCCCGGCCGTAAGTTAATATTTCTAATAAAATGTTATTCTAACTAATTATTTAGTTTTGTATTAATGTATTTTTAATATTGAAGCCAAATTTCTAGAAAGAGTGACATGATCTTATATACAGAAAATCCTAAGGAACACACACACACACAACTATTAGAACTAATTAAGAAGTTCATCAAGGTTATCAGATAAAAGACCAGTATACAAAAATCAACTGTACAGCAGCAATGAATAATGCAAAAGCAAAACAATAGCAAAGAATAATCTGAAAATTAAATTAACTAAGCAATCCATGTAATCATAATAAAAACAATAAAATAATACAAACAAATTTATCCAACAAATGAGACCTGTACACTTAAAACTATAAAATATTGTTACAATAAATTAAAGATCTAAATAAATGGAAAGATGTTCATTGTTTATAAAGTAGAATACTTAATATTGTTAACATGGCAATGCCCCCCAAGTTGATTTACAGATTTAATGCAATCCCTATCAAACTTCCAGCTGCATTTTTAAAAAAAAAGAAATTGACAAGCTGATTATAAAATTCATATGGAAAATCATTCAAAATAACCAAAACAAGTTAGAATAAAAAAAAAAAGTTGGAGAACTCATATTCCATATTTAAAAACTTACCATAACACTATAGTAATCAAGATAGCATGGTACTAGTATAAGGATAGATATATAAACCAATAGAGTAGAATTGAGAGTCCAGGGGGCAGAGCAAGATGGCCGAATAGGAACACCTCCAGTCTCCAACTCCCAGCACGAGCGACACAGAAGACCGGTGATTTCTGCATTTTCAACTGAGGTACTGGGGTCATCTCACTAGGGAGTGCCGGACAATTGGTGCTGATCAGCTGCTGCAGCCTGACCCGCGAGAGCTGAAGCAGGGGAAAGCCTCGCCTCACCT
>NW_016806225.1:1234650-1302532 GCF_001698545.2 Rhinopithecus bieti | reverse complement strand
GGGAGGGATTGCATTGGGAGTTATACATGATATAAATGATGAATTGATGGGTGCTGATGAGTTGATGGGTGCAGCACACCAACATGGCACAAGTATACATATGTAACAAACCTGCACGTTATGCACATGTACCCTAGAACTTAAAGTATAACAAAAATAAATAAATAAATAAATAAATAAATAAATAAATAAAAGAATTGAGAGTCCAGAAATAAACCCTTATAGGAATGGCCAATTCATTTTCAACAAAGATACCCAGACAGTTCAATAAGAATAGAAGAGTATTTTCAACAAATGGTTCTGGGCAAAGCAGACATCCACATGCAAAAAAATAAAGTTACATTCTTAAATCATGCCATATACAAAATAATTTCAAAATGAATCATAGCCTTATATGTAACAGCTAAAACTATAAAACTTCATGACTTTGGGAAAGGAAATTGTTCCTTAGAGACAACACCAAAATCACAAGCAACAAAATAAAAAACAGATAAACTGAGCCATCGAAATGTTAAACTGTTGTGCTTTAGAGGACACCATCAAAAAGTAAAAAAGGCAACCCATAGAATGGGAGAAAACTTTTACAAATCATATATCTGATAAGGCACTTGTATCTAAAATATATAAAGATTTTTTACAATTCAATAATTTTAAAATTCAATTATAAAAATGGGAAAATAATTTGAATAGACATTTCTCCAAAGAAGATATATAAATGGATTATAATTACATGAAAAAATGCTGAACATGATTAGCCATAAGGGAAATGCAAATCAAAACCTCAATGAGATGTCACTTTCCATCTAGTAGGATGGCTATTATCAAAAAGAAATAAAAACAAGCATTGGGGAGGATGTGGAGAAATTTGAATCCTTGTACATTGCATGTGAAATAGCATAGTTACTCTGGAAAACAATTTGACAGTTCTTCAAAAAGTTAAACATGTACTTATCACATGGCCCAGTAATTCTACTCCTTGGTATATACTATAGAGAAATGAAAATATATGCCCACATGAAGAAAAATTACACACAAATATTCATAGCAGCATTATTTTTAAGAGTCAAAAGGTAGAAACAACCTTAATATCTATCAAATGATAAATGTGTAAACAAAATGCAGTATAGCCATATAATGAAATATTACTCAGCAATACAAAATGACATTTGGTACATGCTACAACATGGATGAACCTTCAAAACATTATTCTAAGTGAAAGAAGCTAGTCACAAAATACCATATATTGCAAGATTCCATTCATATGAAATGCCCAGAACAGGCAGATCTAGATAGAGTGTAAATTCAATAACATAAATTTCAAGTTTTAGATAGAAAGTAAATTTTAGGTTGCCCAGGACTGGTAGGGGAGAGTGGAATGTTAATAGGTATGACATTTCTTTTTGGGAATTTGAAATGTCCTAAAATTAGATAGTGATGGTGGTTGCACAACTCTGTGAATATACTAAAAACCATAGAGTTATGCAAGTTAAAGGAGTAAGTTTTATTGTGCCTGAATTATACCCCAAATAAAACTTCTATTATAAAAATCAAAATAAGAATCCTAAGTTTCCAATTTTTCTTTAAGGAGAGAATCCTAGTATCTATCTCATTAAAAAAGTATACTTCCATGGACCTAGCTTATGATATATGTAAAAGCAAAGCCTGCTGGTGTTTGTGCTTGCAAGATAGTATACCCAAAATATAAAATGAACATGAACAAATGTAAGTCTTAAATCAGTTTTTCAAATTTCATTAAATTTCTTGTGTATCTTATGAAAAGTGACATCATTTGAAGCCAGCAGAATATTTTCCTTTGATCTACATGAAATAAATGCAATGCTTAAATAAATAAGTTTGGAATTTCCTACCTGATTATCACACATCAATCAAACTCCCTTCATGTTAGGCAGTTCTGACTAGCTTCTTATTAAAGATACCAAGCCCTTTATGTTTCTGAGCATTTCAAAATTTGCAAAACTCAAATCAATCCTTGAAAGTGAGTATCAGCTTATAGGTTAAATATCCAACAAGAGGACACTTATGTATCTCAACGAAGAATAGGTAAGTCTCTTCAGGGGCATATAACACATTGACTAAAATAAAAATTATTCACAAATAGTTTAAAGCCTTGGAATATTTCCTAAAAAGAGGTCTGGAGGTGGGAATTGTAAAGATTGTGAGCTTTTGAAGCTATAATCTTTGTTTCCATAGAGGTTTTTTTTAAGCTTCTAATTAAAGGAGCACTTATTTTCTTATTAGAAAAGCTTATTTGATTTAAAAATCAACTTTAAAATAACTCTTGGAAAATGTTCAATTTACTTTATTAATTTTTTTTATATCTAGCACCTTAACAGTAAATTTACCTAAGACTTCTAAACTGTCATTAACAACACAAAAGCAAAAGTTTCATTTACACCATAATTCACAAAGGGAGAGCACTAAAATATTCCCAACTCCCATGGGTTTAAAAAAAAAAGAGAGAGAGAGAGAAGGAAAGGAAATCTGCTCAAGAGAGAGGATATGGGACTAAATGTCCTTTCTAATTTTTATGATTCATTTGAGATGGCAGAAGAGGGGCAAGAAAAAGTCAAATTCTTGAATTCTATTCCATATTGATGACAGACTCCACATGAACAAAACTCAACAGACATGTTTATTATCTTATGTTCATCTGCAAATCTCACAAGAACACGATTACAGTGTCAGAAAAACGTAGCTTCTTCCAAAGTAGAGGAAAGCAGCCAATTCCACAAGAGTGCAAGGAAGAAAGAAGATGGTCAAAATGTTAAGGGGAATAAAATTGTTTGGTATTTAACATCCACACCATACATGAAGGACTTCTGGCTTTTCTCTTAAACATAAAACATAAAGAAGATTCAAAGGTATAGGAGGTAAGTTCCCGTGAAACAAAGATAAAAGAAAATTTAAAATAGCTAAAGTTTTACACTTAATATTTTGTGAGCTAGAAGCTATTGAATAAATGTTAGCTTTTGTATTTACTGTACATTCTGTAACCCTTAATAAACATCACAAAATATATGAGTTTCCTTGTTTCCTTTCTGATTTAATTCTACTGTATGTTACAATTTCTGCTTCCTTGCACATCCTGTTGGTTTTGTTTCTCTGGATAATCTTGACTAATACAACCACCACTAGTCGAATTTTCTTCTATTTGCAGACAAATATATCCCAATGTTTGCCATGACCAAAATGATAAATCAGTGCATTATATATTTCCAAATTATAAATATTAAGCCTTTTCTCTCACAGATACATAACTTCCTGCCAAGTAAATCTGAATTAAAATTACTGTAAGAAGTTACTACACACCTAAATTACAATAAAATCTGGTACTGTGTAAGCTATGGGAAAATTATACATACGGGTTAAGCATCCCTAATCCAAAAATCCCAAATCCGAAATGCTCTGAAACTTTTTGAGCACCAACATGATGCCACAAATGGAAAATTCCACATGACTTCTGTGGCCAGTGGTAGTCAAAATGCAGTTAAAATTCTGTCTCATGCACAGAAGTATTAAAATATTTCATAAAATTACATTTAGGTTATGTGTATAAGGTGTATCTCAAACACAAGTTAACTGCATGTTTAAGACTTGGGTCCTATCCCTATGATATCTCATTATGTACATGTAAGTATTCCAAAATCTGAAAAAATTCAAAATCCAAAACATTTCTGTTCTCAAGTATTTTGGATAAGAGATGGTCAATCTGTACATCCAACGCTGGTGGCACTTAAATTAGTTTGATCTTTCTAGAGTGTGATCTCCCACAATGCAGCAAACCTATAAAAATTCTGATTTTGTTTTGGTTATTTTGCTTTGGAGAACAAACACCTCGGCAATATTGTAAAAAAAGGAAAAATAATTTGTACTAAGATGTTCTTTGCATCTGTATATGTATGTTGAATTCTGGAAGAAACCCAGGAGAGAAACTTCAGGAGAGGAAGTGGCAAAAGAGAAGACGTCTATGACATGTAAATGGGTCGAAAGCAGTACATAGAAACGTAGATGAAATAATGTTAAGTTAAAAGAAAATAACTGAACACAGTACACACAGGATAGAGATTGAACATGAGTTTGCAATGATGTAAACTGAGTTCATATTCACTAGGTTCTTTGAGAAACTACAGTCACCCTCTTAAACTGTAATCAAGCAAACTGCAGCATTAACAATAAATAGACTTAAATTCTTAGAAACATGTGCCACAGCCTGCTTAAAAAAAAAAGAAAGAAAGAAAAAAGAAAAAAAAAAAAACCTAGAAGCTAAGCCTGAAGCTATCACAGCAGCAATTTGAATCCTTGAAATTCTAGCACCCAGGCATTTGAACACCTGTGGCAAATTATTAGAAAGATATCTATTGAAATGTTCTTTCCTTACACCATCAGTTACATGAAATATTTGCAGCTGAATCTCTCCATAGTGCCAGCCCATCAGTGGTTCCATCTAGGCAGAATTACAAAGTTAATATTTTCTTGATGTCAATCACATGTGTGTTCAAGGACTCTTCCAATACATCTGTTAATGTTTTAACTGTTTATTCACATTTGTGTACATCTTCTCTGCCTTTGAGGCAATAGACACATATTTTAGTCTTCTAATCTTTAGAAAAATTGTATATGAGGTATTTGTCCCACACAATGATATAGAAGAGGACAGAATTAATTCTGAAGACTGCTGGCGCCTATAAGAAATCAGTACTTAGTGAATTCAAAGGAGGAAAGTAATGTATACAAACAGCATCTGTGCATCATTATCAGTATAGCTGCTTAAATAACGTATTTCCATGAAATAAGAATGGATGACTTTTGGTATAAAATTTTCTTCCCCTTGGCCTTTTTTAAACTTTAGTTTGGTATCAGCGTTTTTTTTCTTCCTGCTAGGCATCACAGAAAGGCCTTTATTCAAATATGTAGTGATCTCTGAACACCACAGATTTAAGGAAGGGTGATATTTTTGTTCCATAGATGCCTAAAACATACACCATTCTGTCAAAAATCACAAAATACCACAAAGAGATGTTAGGCTTTTTGACAGAACACTCCAAGTTAGCACTTACTGAGCATTTGCCCTGTGCCTGCCAGTGTGCTGTGTGCTTTTCACACATTAATTCATTTACCAGTTATTACAACCCTGTGAAGGACTCTTACTGTCCCCATTGTACAGACGACAAAATTGAAACAGAGAGGCTAAGCCTATGGTCTCACAGCTAGAAGTCGACAAAGACAGAACTGAACCCTGGCAATCTGGCTAGAGTCATGCTTTTAACCTCTATAGAATCTATCTTGTATTGCCCCTCACCCTTTTGGGATGATGACAATTACTGTTAGTAGCAATAAAAATGATTACTATCTAATGAATACTGATGATATATACTGAGATAAATAATTTCATACATGACCTTATTTAATCTGTATATCAATTCTGAGATAGGTGCTGATATACTCATTTCTGAAGTGAACTAACAAACACAGAGTCCATGAATGGGTCAAGTACTCTGGGCAAGAAATGAACTTTGTGACCAGGCTTTTATTCTTTCCAGGTTTAAGGGAACCTATTTAAGTAATGCAGTACCTTTTCATCTTTATATTCCTTCTGATAATCATACCAGAAAAAATATATATATATAAAGCACTGTACTGTGCCTGATAGACATGTGGTTTATAAATGGTAGTTATGATCATTACCACCCATATTTTGCATGTTCTTCTATACCAAAGTATCACTCATCTTTGTATTTATTTTATACCCATTTACACACATTTACATCTTCTGTATAGACACTATCTATTTTGCTTTTGTGTACCTAGTGTCTATAAGCTCAATTTCTGGACCAAAGTAGGTGCTCTGAAGATGTTTATTGAATTTTGCTAGTCTGTGGCTTCTAACACCAACTTTCTTTCATTATAGAATCATCTCTTTGATCTTTATTTTCAGTTTTTCTTCAGGCTAACTTTACCATTTAGTTATTATGTGTCAGAATAACATGGAAGTCTTGCTAAAACAGATTGCTGGCCCAACCTCTAGAATTTCTGATTTAGTAGGTCCAGGGTGAGGCCAGAGAACTTTCATTTCTAACAAATTCCCACATGATGCTAATGCTGTAAGTCTAGAGTGCTGGAGACTTCAAGACTTTACCAGCAGAAAGAATTTATTCAAAGATAGGTCCTTGTCAATGAAAAAAGTGTGATCTCAACAGGCATCACGTTCACAGACTCGATCACAAATACACCTAAGTACTTACCATGTGCAGGACACTAATGCAGATGCCATGAAAGAATCAGTCCCTGCTATCAAGCAACTGGCATTTATTTTGAACAATATTAGATCCATGCCCAGTGTGACTATAGAGTTATGGATTTAATGATTACAGTAACAAATCTACTCCAACTCACATTTAAAAAGGAGTGTTTTTTTCTCTAAAACCATCATCACGATGGTAGGCTGCACAGTTATTGTGTCAATTGCCCATTGCTGTTAACAGTTTTGGAATTTTTCCTCTGAAATTGCCTTCGGAGCATTTGGCAGCCTTCCAAATGGTCTAAATGAAGGCAAAAGTTGGTGCTTTAAAATTAGAATTAATTTTTGAAAACAGCCAAAATATGATTAACAAAATGAAAGAATGATTTGGGGTTCAAATCAAGATATATTATAAAATAATGAGACTTATTTGTAATTTGTAGCTCATCAATTGACCATAAAGACCATTTTAAAAGAGATTAGAAATGTTTACATCAATGGCACCTGCACTAGAATATGCGTTTAGACTTAGAAGTTATTTATATGATAATACTGATTAGATGTATACATTCTAGTATATTTGTTTCCAAATGCTCTAAAAATTATTTATTCCAACAGAATTTCAAAAAAAAATGCAGCAAACTAAAAAACCAGTAATAAGGAAATTGTAGTATAAATTACGGTGTTCAATTTCAGTGGAATATTTTGCAGTCATTAAAATGTTAATTATGCAGTGTAGGAAACACATGAAAATTTTTGATATATATAGAAAATGTCAAGTTGTATGTAAACTATGATAAGCAATATAAAGTTTTATACACAGGGAATAGAGGAAATATGGGATAATAAAAATAGGTTTGAATGGCAGGGGAAATGACAGGATTTTTTCCTTATGAATTTTCTCATTTTCATATAACTACAAAATTTATACTTTAAAAAAATCAATCTTTACTTTAAAATTTCTATTGACATTTTCCTAGGCAACAGAAAAGTATGAACAAGGCTAATCATAAACATTGTGAGAATGAAGGTATGAGTGTTTATGTATGTATATGATATGAGTTATTGAATACATCTGAAGTCAGCTAAAGAAACACCCTGAAAACAGATGCATGGCGCAAAGATTCCCCAATTGTTTGAGAAAGTGTATACAATGACCTGCCACGTAATTTATAGATGTGAAGGTGAACATGAGTCTATAAGATGACCACAAGGTCTAAATCAGATTCCCAATCTAGACACAAATGATCGGTGTATCAGTTAAGACAGGCAAACTTATTCACTGATAACAAACAGCCCCTAAGATTTCATTCACTAAAACAAAGTTTCGTTTTCTGCTCACATTACCTATCCATCCCAGGCCAGTTGGGTGTTCACGTTGCCCTCAGCCTCACTCTGGGATCCACGCTAATGGAGCAGCCACTCTTTGGAAAGCTGCCAGTCACTGTGGCAAAGAGGACAGCACTCGGAAAGGTCTCGCTCATCAGTAATTAAATGCTCTACTCACATCTCATTGGTTAGAAAAAGTCACATGTCCTCACCCAAACTCCAAGGAACTGGGACGTATAGCCCTGTTTTATGCAGGTGAAGAGCCAGAAATATCTAGAAACCAGTGCTAATGATTATCATAGTGAGCCAAGAGTGACTCAGTGAAGACAAAGGGTGGAAGGAGATCAACATGAGACTGAAACTGGGCACCGTAAAAACACACTAAAGACCAAATAAAGGAAGGGAAAGTCATATAACTCTGCAACCACTAAAAATATATTTTGAAGAATATTTAATGCCACAAGAAAGTGATTAAAACATGTTTCAAAATTGTGCATATACCGTTACCTCAATTTTGTATTTATGCAAATTGATTAATTATATAGCAAAAAATGACTTAAAAAGCAGGGGAAAAGGTAAAAGTGATTTTGTCTGAGTGGTGGGATCATGGATGAGTTCTATGTTCTTCTTAACTTTTCTACATTTTCCAAGTTTGCAAAAGAGTAAATATTACATTTATAATAATAAAATAACATCAACCTATATAACATTCTTAATTTTTTAAAAAAGCTATAAGTTCAACTGCTTTTTTACTCTACCAACCTGACTATATAGTGTCAGCTTAATATTGCTTTATTCGACCATTTTTATTCATTTCTTTCTCTCAGCACCTTTTCTAAATAGTCTTAAACTGATTAATAGTGATGAGTGAAGCAGACAGATCTTCAAAGGATTTGATTCTGTTGCTGAGCTTTGAAGTATTAGTGGGTGTTCCTTCCTTCATTTTGCAGTTTTAATTAATAATCAGGTTTAAGAAATTAATTATTTCTTTCAAAAAGACAATACTTTTTAAGGGAAAAAAGAAGAGCTAGGGAAGGTATAAGAAACATTGCCAAGAACTTAGCATTCACAAAAAATGCCACAATATAGGCTGTATTCTTCTCACATGTCTTGGAGAAAATAGGTGATGATAGGAAATAAATGCCTTTAAGGCAGAAGGAGTCAGGGTTAGGGACTGTTGGGCAGCTCAAATGCAGTATTCAGTTGATGTAAAATACTTTCATCTGGTACTTTGAAGTAGGCAAATGTATTCTTTTTTAAACCACAAAGTCAAAGTATAAACAGGACACTGGAAAAATGGCATTTTATAAACATCTGGGTAGTGTGTTCCTAAGGCCTAGGCCTAAGGATTCAGGAATCAGCTGGCAATAATTCCAGATCCATCACTGATTAAAATACTTTTCAGACATAAATCTCAAGTAGTTGCTGTAGTTTCAGATTGCACTGGAACATTCTGTAAGATTTAATTCACTTCATAAACACTATGGTGACGTATAGCCTTAAATTTAGAGTTTGAATTTTAAAAAGGAGGGGTAAGTCAAATCATCCAAAAATAGATGAAAGTTAACACCAAAAAACTGTAATCAAAGGGAAACTATTAATTCTACACTTAGAGCTATAACTTAAATTTTGTGAGAAGTTAACACCTATAAATATGTTAAATCATACAAAAATGCTATCAAATATTTAATCAATTCTCCATAATAAGATAATTTCTGCTTTTAAATATAGCAAAATAGACATAATTTTAAAAACAATTTTTCCTAGTCGCCTTGCAAGAATATTATATAATCTAAAGGGTCTCATTTGCCGAGAAATTTCCCTAAACTACCTGGTATAATGTCTTAAAACCGCCAACAGATTTGCTGAGCTTGTCATGAACCTCTTGCTTTTATGAAAAATAAATCATTCAACAAACCTGTGACGAGGCATATTTACCAATTACCAGAATTTAAATGTTTGGTTACCAGGTTGACTGGCAACGAAAGTTTCTAGCTCTGTAAAAGGAGTGAAAAGGACTCACGGGTTAAATTAACTCATTCTGGCCACTTAATCATGCAATTAGAAATATTAAGCCAATTCAAAAAACATCTATTGGGTACTTAGCTGAGCCAGCTTCTGTGGCAGGCAATGGAGGCAGGCTACATCTGTGACCAAAATAAATGAAATTCCTGCCTCTAAGGAAAACAATTTCATCTTTCCAAAAGCTTGTTGAGATTATATGCCAGACTAACCTATATGCCGCCCTCAGGCTCTCCACCTTACTCCCTAAGACAGGCATAGTTTATCTATTTATCTATATATGTCTAGCATTTAGTATACACCCTAGTACAGAGGCACTTAATAAATATTTCATGAATAAATGAGTGAATGGAGTGAAAAAGTTATACATTATTATTTTCATGATTATTTCTGTTAATGGGGGATAATGAATTTAGCATAGACAACTTGAGTTTAGAAAAAATTTAATCTCTCCTTCTCATCTGTGCTCTCCCTAACTGTTCTCAAACCCCATGGGTCTATTTTAAATCAATATCATCTGAATTTCTAACTAAGTCTGTCAAAGAACCAGTCACACAGCAATTCCAAAGAAAGCTCAGCTTAAGAGGCAAGGCCGAGTTGCAACCCCTCCAAAGTCAGATAAACTGAAGTTGAGTGGAATAGAAATTCAATAAATAGCCACCTTACACAGGGTAGCATATCGACCATACACACCAGGAGGGGTCCCGCTGGGCATAGGGCATGAGACACCTGGGTACACGTCTATGTGCCGCTCAGCGCTAAGTCAGACAGGTGTGCAGAACCTCCTTCTCTGTTATTCTTCCCCAAGACAGAGACAGCCCACTGTGGTGGTTTAATCTCAATACCCACCTCTCTACTCCAGACAGACTCACAGGCTCTCACTGAGTGAGAGAACTAGTTCAAGTGTTCAAACCGGATAGAGCACAGCTGTTGTTCGGGGAGCTGTTGACTCTAAGTTAAATCCTGGAGAGGCAGAGTTACCATATGATCCAGAGAAACTAACATTCAAATCCAGCTTTCACACCAACGGTATGACCCCTCACTACTCCCTGGCCATGTTCCAATTTTTATTATTTTATTATTATTATTGTTGTTATAAATATCAGTAATAACACCTAACATTTTGTCACTTAGAATTTACTAAGCCTGTTCTCATAAATTTTACCTACTTTACACAATAATCTTATAAAGTAGAAAGTGTTACTTAGTTTAACAGTGGAGACACTCTGACTCAAATTTAAGTAATTTGCCCAATATCACACAACTAGGAATGAAAGGAACCGGCATTTGAACCAATACCTACAATAAACGTTTTCTGGGAGAGACATACTCTCACTCCTCTCCTCATGCTGTGCCCCATCCCCATCCTATTTCTCCAATTAGCTATTGGTGCTTATTTCCCTATGTTTGAAAATACAGAGGACAAGTAGATTTAGGAAGCATTTTTAAATATTACTGAAATAAAGATATTTATTCAAAACTCATTTAACAAACATTTATTGAGGCACTCTTTTAGTTTTGGAAAATATGGCAGTGAATGGGATATTTTCTTACCATGGTTTGTGACGCTTTTGGGTTTCCTATAATCTTGCACTCTGCATTGTTTTATCTTTGAAATATATATACTGTATACAGAATATTTTCTGTATACAGTATATATTCTGTATACTGCTTCTTGGGCCAATTGGCTCTTTGAGGTTCCTGTACCCTTTAAGAATACAGACATGTCCCTTTAGACTTCTGATGAGCCCACATAAATCATCATCTCTGAAGTTTCTGTGGTCTGCAGCCTCCTTCTGCCCTGTTGGGGTGAAGGAAAAGCTTTGGGTGAGGCCATGCATAAAGTCTCAAAGAACTTACAGGAAATCAGAGAACTCTAGATGGCAATATCTTCCATCATCTCCAACTGAGAGAATGTGGCCAAATCTGGAGAGTGGGGACTGGAACAGCTAAATATACTAGTTGCCTAGGTCAGCTTGACAGGGTGAGGCACTGCAGGCCTCCAGTTCCAGAATAAGCTTGTTAGGAAGTGAGAGAGGAATAGTGTCCACCTCCCCTAAACCTTCCTTTTGGCACAAAACAGCCTCTCTCTCAATTCTCAATATCATTCTTCCTCAAGTTATTTCCATAAATGTCTGGTTCATGTCCAGACAAAAGTAATACTGGCTATTACCAGTGATAGCAGTTACTATGTAGCCGATAATCATGAAGACCAATAATAATTATACATACCATTAAAATATGTCAGATCTAATTTGTTAGTAATTGTATTTGATGCCAACATCAAAACCATTCATGAGGTCTCAGACTTCGTAGTCTGTCACTTATGCAGTATGATCATCTGCTCACAACTTTAAAAGCCATTAAGTGACTGACTTTCCAATCAAGACCATCCATTCTCCATAAAACTCCTTGGCAATGCTGTCACTGAGACACTTTGGCGTGTAGCTACTCACTTGAGAAGAGCCTAGCAAAGCTGTTAGCACACCAACACGGCACATGTATACATATGTAACAAACCTGTACGTTGTGCACACGTACCCTAGAACTTAAAGTATAACAAAAAAGAAAAAAGAAAAAAAAGAGGAAAACAATGCTGGAATCGAAGCATTTCCTGAAACACTAAATAAAATAGTGCTGTATTCATTAATGCAGCAAAAGCATATAATCAGTACATTCTTGACTACAAGAAACCTAGGAATCCTTTTCCTCTCCTACATGCCATATGCAAAAGAAATAAGCTCATTAATTCAGCCTCAACTCTTCTTCCCTTTTCCCTCACCTTCACCACACTTCTCCTCCTGCCCAATTTCACTATCTCTATTGCCTCCTCCACCTGTATAAAGCAGATACTTAGTCCAGGGTCAATCTTCAGGATTTTGCACTCTTTTTATACTTTTCTTCCTTGAAAATTTCTTCCCCTGTCATACATTCAACTATCAGAGCTATTTAAAGTCCTGCTTCCCACTCCAAGTCTAAACCTCCAACTCTGGCCTCTCTTCTAAGCTCCTGACATTTGTTTCCAATTACCTGACATTTCCACCTGGATTGAATCCCAAACCAAAACCATCATCCTCCCCTTCCCCTGCTCCAAACACATTTCCTTATATTCCTATAATGGCTACTGGCTTGAAATTCTAGAAACTAAGTTCCTATTCATTTTTTTTTCCTCCATATCTGAATTGGTTAGAATCAGATTGTAAGATCAACTGCATGTAACAGAATCTCAAAGTCTCAGAGGTTTCAACAAGGTAGTTTATTCTTTTCTCATGTAGAAGGCTAGTGAAATTTAGTCAAGGGATGGTGTGACAGAATTCTGTTCCATGAAGTTCTTTGGGACTCAGTCTCCTGTCAGCTCATCCCTCCAATATTGCTAGGGTCCAAATTAGCAGCTGGACCTAGACCAAGACGGCAGGTAATCTAAGAAGCAGGATACAGGAAGTATCTGATAAAGAAGAAAGAGGTAAAACGTGGGTCAGCCATCTTTTAGGTATGCTACTGCATGATACTTCTGGCCAGAACATTATCACACAGGCACACTTAGCCACAAGCAAAACAGATAAATAGGGTCTTCATTTTAGATAGCCATGTTTCTAGCTAAAAATCAGGGTTTTTATAACTGTAAGAGAGTAAAGAACAGATATGTATGTGTCTGACACTATGGTTCATATCTAATTGTTCTAATCCTTTATGTCATAGCTCTACAATATATCTAGAATCAGCACTGCAATTCTAAGCCCTAATCACATCATTCTCTAGTCAAAAATCTTCAATGGCTTTCCAATGCCTATCAAAGTAAATCCATATTCCTAAACTAGCTCCTTAAGATCACCCAAAATTTGATCACAAATTATTTTTTTATTTTATCTAACACATTGTCCAAAATTGAGACAGCCTAACTACTTGCCATAATAATTACTACCACTTATTGAGCACCAGAAGGTTTACATAGATTATAATCAGTCTTTCTCTCCTCTCTCTCTCTCTCAGACAAATGCGCACACACACAGACACACATGCAAAAATCAATATTATTGTCCCCAAATTAAAGATGAGTAATCTGAGATTTAGAAAGGTTAAGCAAGCAGGCATGGTCCCATATATATAAGTGGAAGGGCTGGGATTTAAAGGCATAGTTGTGTGGTCTCAAAATACATTGCTTCTCTGCCTCCTCCACCCCATCGCCTGTAACACACACTGCTAGTCATCAAACAAGCTGTCCTCCTTCATAGCTTTGCTTATGCCACTGCCTCACCCATGACACCTGTATCCTTCATCCCTGTTGAGATCCCATCACTTGTTGACATTCAAACCATTTTCCATGGCCAGTTAGCATACTATCTACTTCATGAAATTTCTCTAAATTGTTTGTGCTTTCTCCCTCTACCTGTATCCACAACAACCAAAAGTGCTTTTCTTCCTGAGTGCCCTCATATTTTTTTGTATTTCCTTTAAAGTCCTAATCATACTCTATCTTATGTCGGGGTCGGCACTATCCCAGCCTGGCCTCTCTCTAGGCTTTTCATTCTCTGAGTGCTGGCCCTTTGTGTTTGTCATGTGTATGACCCCTGTGGGTAGCAATAAGTACCAGATAAGCAGAGGAATTATCTAATTTTTGTTTAATAAATAAATATGGATTTAAACATGCCATGTTTGTTTAACAATAGGCACATCTGTTTTAGATGTATCTCCACAGACGGTTGAGTATGTTCTCTGCAATAACTTCTGATGCCAGAATTAGCAAAGGGAAGTGAGAATGTGAAGAATTTGTCACAATCCAGTGGCACCCTCATCATGTACTTACACGTCTTCAGGGTCAGAATGCACTAATTGGGAAACAGAAGATCTTGTAAAGCGTGGTGACCTAAACAACCTTCCTCAATCCTTGTTGCTTCCCCTTCCATTTAGATTTTGTCCTCTCAGCTCTGACCCCACTCCATTAACTTCTTGCCCTTTTCACTGTTCTTCCCAATTTTCTGCTTAGTCTTAGTCATAAAATTCTAAATTACTGGTAAAAAGCAAAGCCCTTTCTTAGACAACTGGGCATGTAATTTTGCTACAAACTAGAGTTTCTTGGTTTGGTTTCTATTTTTTATATGCTAAAATGTTCATGCTGGCTTAGAAGTACAATCTAGACAATTTATATGATGTAGTACCAAAAAAGATATCACAGTCTTATCCACTTTTCTATCACTAGTGCAAAGCCCAGTGTCAAATGCATAAGAGAGATTTAACAACTGCTTAAAGAAGAGTGAATAAATGAATGAATCCAGAAGAAAGATTGCTTTATTTCTGACCCTTCCCTCCATTATATTTCAAAGAGTTAAAATGTCAGTAAAAAAATCTAAATACATTTTAAAATTCAAAATAAACCAGCATTTATTACCAAGACACTCACATTGAAAATCCATTTACTAGTTTTGAAAATAGGTACTACAGGTTCTTGCTTTAGTACAACAGGCAGTATATTAATGCTGCTTAAAGGTAAGCCATTGAGAAGGAAAAAAGGAATAAGCAATTTTTCTTTAGAATTTTAGATTAAGTGTCCAGAGGCTAAAACTTATCCTGCTTCCTCCCTACGAGCCAGGAGCTTAACTCCACCCTGAAGTGAAAGGAGAACCAAGGCAACTATTCCAGCATACCTACCCTATGAACCGGAAGAGCTCCTGTTGGCTGAACACATTGGCATACCCCATGTTCACCAGCTCCAATCTTCCCCTCTGCTCAATACCAATCAATGCCTACTTAGAAAAAGCTACTTTCCCACTCCTCATGGTCTGCCAAGGAAAGAAACTGCTACTGGACCAAGGAGCTTCAGAGAATTGGAAAAGGTATTCAAATACACTGAGTAAACCATTCAAAGGACTGATTTTTATAAGCACATGGGAAAATTGCCAATATAAATAAAAAGCAAACCTCACAGCTTTGAAGCCATGGCCATAGCAATAATAGCTAAGCTTTTCAACTGAGAAATTGCCTGTATTGAAAATAAGCTATTATCAGTGATCTGGTTTTTTCTACTGAATATCTTCTCAGTATCTACATTACTCACTTGGTGTCTTAGAAAATGTGTTAAACTCTTATAATCCATGGCATGATCACTGCACACATTATAAAGGTACTAAATGTACCCACAGGAGAGCACTGAGGTAAGAGTGGCAAGGACAACATGGCAGGTAAGCTTTCAGTGTGCTCAGAGTCTCTAAAAGAGTTAATAGAACTCTCAATGTTCCTAGCAGAACTATTTGGTACTAGGGCCAACCTATAAGGTCAGAGATAGACCTGGTTTATTTAATGAGAAGCCTCAGCCCCTGAGATTTAAATTTAAGTCTTTTTGGAGAATAATTTGGCAATCTCTGTTAAAATTAAAAATCCATATTTTAAATCCAGAAATTCCAGATATTAGTAATTGTTATAAATAAGTACATAAAATGTATGTACTTCATTTTAAATTATAAGACTGTAACAGTGACAAATAAAAAAAAATCAGCATGTCTATCAATAGGGAAATGGCCAAATATACCACAGATATCATGCAATGAAAGAATCTGAAGGAGTTAAAAGCAATGAGGGAGAAGTTCTACTTCTAAGTATAATGCAGTTGTTCATGGCAGGCCAACATGCCCACTAAAAACAACTAGAAAAGTTAAATAAATTACAAAAATCACATATTTAAAGACATTAGAAAGTTAATGAAGCCAAAAGTTCCAACAACAGTAAAATTCTAGAAAGGAAAGATTTCAGAGGTCATCTGAGGACATGCAGCCAACTTCAGGGACATTTGCCACCCTGAGCTGGCTCATTCTAGAGAATGGAATCTAAGGTAGGTTCAGGCAGAGGGAAGCTGCTGGGACAAAGAAACCAGCAGATCCTCTGGAAACCACATAGAGCTTCGATGGTAAAATTGAAGATTTGAGGAGCCTTGAACACAGAGGTGGTCTCCCTGTCAAGTTATTTGTCATGTTCAGAAGCTGCACAGGGCAGAAGACTAAAGAGCTAAGCCCAAATCTCTCAAAAGCAGACCAGATATTCTGCAGTCTCTTAGTGCTGAAGAGACAAAAAATTACAATCAAAAGCCCTGGAGGGCTATGCTTCTTAAATTTGGAGAACAAAAAATAATTTAACAAAATTGCAACCTGTTCTCATGCAACTTAGTCAGTCATTGGATAAAGGCAATCAGTCTTTCAACCTGATCTGCCTAGTAGAGGAAAGGTAAACGTATGGAGCATCAACAGCTTTTTAAAACAATGCCTGGCATTCGAACAAAAAATATTAGGCATACAAAGAGTTAGAAACACATGAATGACAGTCAAGAGAATAAAAACAATGAAGTAGTGCTATATGCACTGATCATTTGGCAGCTGAGTTGTCAGAAAAAAGCACAAAACTACGTACAAACACACATACACACACATATACATAGTCAGTGCCTGGGAACAAAGTCTGGAAGAATATAGATCAAACTCACCTTGTTTGTTATATCTAAGAATACTGACCTCAATAGGGTGGTGGGGGTAGTCAAGTAAAACGTTAATCTATATTATTCAAATCTTTGTATTTTTTAAAGCAATGAATTATCAAAACTACTTACATAGTTCAGTCACCTCAGGAGTGGGGAAATACACATAGCTTTCTGCATCACAGGAAAAGATTGTAACATGTGGGAAATTAGTGAGTCAGCAACCCATCTGCCTTGAAAGAGCAGGAGAGAGACTGGTGGGTGGGGAGCAAATGGGAGACCTCTGCTCATTAATTATCCCAGCAGTGGTGATTTTGGTTATGCCCATTTTGCTAATATAATTTTGCATTAGTAATTTTCAGTTGGGTAGAGAAAACAAAGAACTAATATGCAGGATATCAGACGCTGCTGTGCAAGGAACACAGAAGTTAAGCAAGGAATTAGAAACAGAAGGTAAACTCAAAGTACGTAGAAGATTATCTGATAAAAGCAAACACAGATGCACATACCAGTCTTCACGAGGCCTGCCACAAGATAGAGAAGATGAATAATCCAAAAGAAACACTCAAAGTGAGGACCTAGGGGACAGTGTGCAGAAGGTTCTCTGGTAAGGCCTGGATTCCTCCCAAGAAGTATTAATATCTCCTTCTCCTGTGTACCTACCAGACTTCACATTTCCCTTAGTACATTCTCCCTTAAGACACAGTCTTCATAAACACATCTTCTCCACACTCATTTAACACTGAGTCCCCAGAAGCCAGACACCACACTGGGGGTACTTCAATATCCTGCCTCACTCTTAGGAGGGTGGCCATACATGGTAGGTGCTCCAAACTTGTTTATGATTTAAGCCAAAGCGAAGAGATTTCTAATCATGGTGTTTATTAGCAAGAAAACAATCAGACATTGACTTTGCAGGGCCCCATTCACTGGGACACTCAGTTTTGAATTATGAATTGAATACTGCCTGCTTAGCATGATGCTAAACTCAGTTTTTGACAGCATAAGAATTATCACGACTTGTCTCTTCCCAGTCTGCTTTCTGATCAATCTTGCTTTCCCATACCTCCTAAATGGGTCAGCAGTTTTGAGTTATGAGGAACACAAGGACAAGAAAAGTAACAAGAAAACAAACCTTTAGGAACAGTTCCCAGTGGAGGACCAGTATACAGGAAGCATGTAATAAATATTTATTGACTACCTGACAACTAAAATGTCTTTTCTGGCTGCAATGTGTATAGCAGTTGTAAAAGAATGACTAAAAGCTGCTGCACTCTTCAAGCATTCCACACTTACTCCAGTTAGGGAAGATTTTTCATTTTTCATTTTGATAGCTGACCAACAACCCCGTGAAATTTTTCTCTGATCGTTTATCCTTATCTGAGGATAAGACCGCTTAAGGGCAAACAAAGCTCTTTTGAAAATCTTCTGTTCAAGGCAGAAGCTGTGGGAGAAATGACTTCATAAGAGAAGATCTCACTGTGTTCCTTAAGTAGAGGAGGAGGTGGTTTGTTTGTTTGTTTACTAATAAACATGCAGATGCTCCTCAGATCCCTCTGGGCTCTACTTTCTGGCACTCCATGCTTATTTGCCTTAGTTTATTCACCTTACAGATTCATTTCTTCCCTAGCGACCTTGAGGCGCTATCTGCTGCTACATTTGCAGCAAGGCTGGTTGTGGCTGTGCAAATCCATAGGTGGCTACCCATGCCTATTAGCAATCAGAGTCAGGCAGGCAGTTAAATTACAGGCCGGTCCAGGTGAGACTCATGGGTCTAGGCATTGTTGACCTACACAACAAAGGAGAGACTTGGACAATTTCCCTAGCAGGTCGCATCACATAGATAACAAAACAGGTACTGAGGGTGCTCCAGGAACTGAGCATGGCTTCCAGGCTTGACAAGCCCACTTTTATTTCCTGGGCACATACTATCTTCTTAGTACTACATGAAGAATATAAGACCTAGTCCTTGCTTTCACAGAAGTTAGAGTCTAATGGATACATGTAGAATAACAGAACAACTAGAGAAGAGGTTTTTCCTTAACCACTCTCTTCATCCTTTTGTCAACACAGCATTTATGAAAACCTGAAACAACTCAGTTTATGTGTTTATTGTTTATCCCTCTGCCAGAATGCAGGCTCCATGATCGTATGGGTCATTTTCTGTCTTGTTATCCTCTGAATCTCAGCCTTAGCACAGGCCTGGTCCATACTAAGTACTCAATCAATATTTATATACACATACATTCAAGGAACAGGCACTCTTCTGGATACTGAGGGTGAGGCAGTGAACAAGATAAGCAAGATTCCTTCTCACGGTACCTACAGCCTGATGAGGGAGATCAACAGTAAAGAAGTACACAAATAAACAAGATAATTTCAAATAAAAATATGTGCCATTAAGAAAATAAAACCTAGCAGTCACCCTTGAGTCCTTTATTTTTCTCACCCCTTATATCCAAACCATCAGCAATTCCTGAAGACTTTTTCACAGAACAGCCAAGCCTGCCCACTGCTCACTGTCCCCACAGCTACCACCCTAGCCTAGCTATCATAATTTCTCACCTGGACTATTGGAACAGCCTCCTACATGTCTGTACTTCTTACTACATTCCTGCTCCACACAATCTGTGTCCCACTGGGCAGTCAGTGACCTTCCCAAAGCACAAATTAGATCATATCACTCCTCTGCTTAAAACCTATTTCCAATTAGGATAAAATGCAAGTTCTGAATAAGGGCCTATATGACCTTCCATGAAGATCTTGCCCTGCCAGCCTCTCCGCTCACCTCTCTGACCTTTCTCTCCTTTGCTCAGTGTATTCCAGTCACATTGGCTTTCTTTCAGTCCCAGAAAAGACTGGCCAAATGGTTCTCTCCGTTGAGCTGTTGCACCAGCTGTTTTTTGCCTCAGAGGCTCTTCCCCCAAAGCTCTGAATTGAGCTTTTCCTTTTCATCCTTCAATCCAAGCTGACTGGTCTTCTGGAAAAGTCTTCCCTACCCAGTATACCTAGTGTAACTTCCCCCTGTTCTCATATCAACACTCCAATGTATTATCCTATTTTTTTTATGGCATTTATCACTATCTGAAATTACCTTCTTTATTTGCTTACTTAGTTTCTGTCTGTCCCCACTAGTAGGTAAGATGCGTGAGGGAAGGGACCTTGCTTGTTATTCAGTCACTATTGGATTCCCAGTGCCTTTCACAGGGTAGGCCCTGATACATTTTCGTGAATGAATAAATGAGAGCAGCTGAAAGGACTTCTGCAGACAACGTATCAGAAAGGCCTCCCTGGGGAAGTGATATTTGAATTAAGACCTGAATTTTAAAATGAATAAATGAATGGATGAATGAATTCTTTCCATAGTTTGGAAGCTAATCCCCCTGTTTCTAAAAACCAGGCATTCTCCTATCAGGGCTGGATCTATGTCTTTGTGCTGGACCCTTGGGTTCGTGATCTGAACCATCAATCTGCTGTTCCCAGCCCTCCTCAGCAGCTGCCTGTTGTCTAGATGCAGGAAGGTTTCTTTCTGTGACTAACCAGAAAGATGGCTGTGATAGTTATGTAACAACTTGACTGGGCCACAGGGTGCTCATATATTTGGTCAAACTTTATTCTGGATGTTTCTGCAAGGGCATTTTTGGAAGAGATTATCATTTAAACTTGTAGACTGAGCAAAGCACATTGCCTTTCCTAATGGGAGTGGACCCTATTCAAGCAGCTGAAGGCCCAAATAGAACAAAAAGGCTGACCCTCCCCCAGGAAGAGAGAATTCCTCCTGCCCTGTTGCCCTCAAACTGGGACATCAAGCCTTGAATTTCAGAATGTTTTATATGGACCCCCCAAAATCGCATTTTCCACTAAATACCTTCCCATGACATTTATGGCCATGGTTCCCTTTCTGGAAAGTGAGAGCCAACAAAATCAGTCAGACTGTGTGGCAATTGAGGAATAATGTTTCCTGCCTTTGCATTTGATGTAAAACATCAACTTTTCCTTAGTCTCCAGTCTGCTAGGCTTTTGGATTGGAATTACACAATCAGTTCTCCTGTCCCAGGCCTTCAAACTCAGATCGTAACTAAAGCATTGACTCACTTGGGTCTCCAGCTTGCTGACTCAACCGAAGATCTTGGGACTTGTCACCCTCTGTAATCATATGAACTGATTCTTTATAATAAATTTCTTCATATTCACATACACACACACACCCTATTGGATTAATATAACACAGCCTTTCCTTTCATGTTACACTTTTACAGGGCTTTTAGTTCCACCACATTGTTTCTTAAAAGGAAGACACAATATAACTTTTCTGGGTGACTCAATGTTATCCTTATGAATTTACCACTCCATAGGATGTGGCAACCCAGCTTTGTAGCTACACTTCAGTTTTCTTGTCTCCTCTCTGCATGTCAAAATATCCTCTATCATTCCTACATCTGCTAATGTGATGTGTCCACAAAACCCAGATATTTAAACATGTTAAAAATAATGTGCTAAAATCCCAGAAGCTCTTGGTGAGAAGAGCAAAAAAACAATACACTAACTTGCTGTGTGGGGTTAGAACAGCTATTAGGCTGGCTCAGAGGCCTTCTTCTCTGATTTCCACCTTAAACTGTTAATGAAACTTTAACCTCCAGATAAGTATGGCACTGCCATCATTGGTTTTGTCATGACTATGGGAATCCTAATACCAAGACATGCATAATTTAGTAGAAAATTAAAATGATAAAAGTATGTGGAGTGTACACTACACTACCAAATAATGTAGGCTACACTTTAGCCTATACTATGTATTTATTCAATCACAATAAGCCTTTTCCATGAGTAAGTTTCATCACTAAATTATCAACAACAACAACAACATCAAACCTTTCAAAACATGTAAATTCAGAGCCAAAGTATACAGGCTAGAAAAAGTTGATCTTCTCATGAGAACCCAAATATTGACCAAAAAAAAAAAAATCATGCCCAGTATTATAAACATCTGCTTTGTTTGTATACCTAAAATATAACTGTGTATTGCTCTTACTGACCAGTAACAGCACAGTGCAAGGTTGAGAGAAAAAATTTGACTGCAAACAAAAGCAAACAGCAAATGTCACATAAATTACCAGTCTTCACAGGAGAAATTCCATCTGTGTCTATAGAGTCAAGTTGAGCTTTCTCTTCCTGTTCTCAGGATATGTTAAGAATATAGTGATTCATAGATTAGAGTCTGCCACAGCGCCCTGGCCTTGAATTTTAGAATGTTTTATAGGCACCCCCAAAAATCACACCTTCTACTAAATACCTTCCCATGACATTTATGTCCATGGTTCCCTTTCTGGAAAGTGAGAGCCAACAAAATCAGTCAAACTGTGTGGCAACTGAGGAAGAATGTTTAAGAACACTTCCATTCACATCCTGACAAGAACATCAAATATTTTGCAGCTTAGGTAACAGTCCTGTTTAGTAAACAACTGGAATTACACAATCAGTTTAGGGCTCACAATTAAGACTTCCTCAAATATGTGTCCACAGGGGTCTGGGAAGCATCAGTAGAAATAAACATAAGTAACAAGTACTGACTATTCTTTTGGGGGCATGTAAGCATCCTATGCTGAGTCACTATCACCTTTTTTACTTGGAAACTTCCAAGAAGAAATACATTTGCATTTCAAGGTTTCCATTTGGGTCAACCATGAACAAATAAGAATAGAGGAGAGAGACAGAGAGGCCGCCTGGAACGTGAGCTGGGAGCCTGATAAGAATTTTTCCAGCCGTGCCATCTGGTATGTCCTGGCACTTGTCATCCAAATTGCTATTCTCCTGAACAAATTTAGTTTCCCCCAGACAGTTCAGCTTAAATGAGCTCATACTGTCTATCTGACACCTGTCGAAAGAAGAGTGAAAGACTTCTCTAAGCTCTAAACTGAAGGAGGTAAGGAGACAGAAAGAGAGAGAGGTAAGCAGGAGCAAGAAAGAGGGCAAGATGGGATGTGTGCAGAGCAGAATTGGAGTGTCAGGGTATTTGTACGTTCACCTATAAACCTAATGCAGGAAGGTGGGGAAGGAAGGAAAAGCACCACTTCCAATGATATTTGCTGAAATATGATTGAACACGTGAAAAATGAAAATAGTACAAACTACCTTCACTCTCACCTAGTGTCTTTTTTTTTTTTTTTTTTTTTTTTTTTTTTTTTTTGACTATTTGTTGTCTGTGGTGTTTTGTTTTGTTTTTAGTTAAGAAGGAAGGAAATAGCAGTGGAGAAATGTGATCTGCTTTTGACAGCATGACCAATGTGCTTTTTCCATCCCAGCTGGAACAGGATTCAGTAACAGGCAAGGGCAAGTGGAGGAGTGATTTCATTAACCAAGTCTTGATTTTGAGGTTTGCATATCTGCAGATCTGCTTTTTCCTCCCAAAGTCTTGGGAAGCTGCCAATATGGGCAAAAAAAAAAAGTGATGGTAATGGATTGAAGCTGCCATAGGGCAAATTTCTGGAAGGAGAAATATCATAAATAATTACCAGGAGGGTACTGCCTTTGTCTTTGCCTTTCAAGTTGGAAGATAACAGAGAACTAAATTTAGTAACTGCTATTTGCCACAGGAAGATACTGAATAAAGAGAAGGAAGAGGGGGACAAGAGAAAAGGGTATGAAACAAATGGGCCTCACAGGAATACAATAAAAGGTAACTTTCAAAATCCTTCTTCCAAAACAAAAGGCCCAAGACGGTCGAGTCCCCTTCAAACCCATCTAATCTCATTAACGCTGGTGTTAGCACATTTGTTTGCAGTTTTCCCCCTTTCATTTTCTTTATTCTATGGTTTGAAAGTGTCCCCTCCAAAATTCAGGTGTTGACACTTATAATGGCCAATGTGATGATATTAAGAGGTGGGGCCTTTAAGAGGGCTCCTCCCCTCATAAATGGGATTAAGGCTTTTATAAAAGAGTTTCACACAAAAGAGATTGGGTTCACTTGTCCCTCTGTTCTTCCGCATTCCTCCCCTCTGGAGGATGAAGCAATAAGGTGCCATATTGGAAGCAGAGAACAGCCCTTGCCAAACAACGGAAGCTGCCAGTGCCTTGTTTTTGGACTTCCCAGGATCCAGAACTGTGAGAAATAAATTTCTATTCTTTGTAAATTACTCAGTCTGTGGTATTCTGTTACAGCAACACAAATGAACCAAATACTCTACCTGGACTTCTCAATTGGAATACAGTGTTTGGTCTCTTGCAACCTTTATGAATATGACTTTACGAAGAGACTTATCCATGTTTTTTTCATTTGCAGTTTAGTTATCTCACAACTCTCTTAAGTTGAAAATTTTTCAAAATGTCCTGATCAAGTTACTCAGATGTAAAATGTGTCTAAAGCTCCCTGCCTCCCAAAGCTCTTATAAGGGTCCAACTGAGGTGATATTTATGAAGCATCCAAAACATAAAAGCTATTAAGTATATGCCAGCTCTTTTCTCTTCCCCTCTCTGAATTAAAAGGTTCCTAGAACTTACAGCAGAAAAAGCTAGATCAGTAAAGGGCGGTATTTGGACATGAATCCACAAACTCAAGTTTTCTAAACGGAATAAGTCCAATTAAAGACAAAAATCGGCCAGGCGTAGTGGCTCATGCCTGTAATTGCAGTACTTTGGGAGGCTGAGTGGATGACTTGAGGTCAGGAGTTCGAGACCAGCCTGACCAACACGGAGCAACCCTCTAAAACTCTACTAAAAACACAAAATTAGCCAGGTGTGGTGGCGCATGCCTATAATCCCAGCTACTAGGGAGGTTGAGGCAGGAGAATCACTTGAACCCTGCAGACAGAGGTTGCGGTGAGCCGATCTTGCCATTGCACTCCAGCCTGGGCAACAAGAGCAAAACTCCATCTCAAAAAATAAACAAATAAATAAAATAAAAATAAAAATCAGTGTAACACCATAATGCCTTTTTGGAGTATTTACGAGCATCAGAATCCCTTTTCAAAAGGATTGCAGTGAGCAGTATTTTAAATACACCATGATGTTACGGATACAACTGGAACTAAGCAACTGGAGGCGCATAAGCAGTGAAGATCTATTTCACAGCTTCTTTCCTTAGTAGGCAAATAGATGACATTTTGTCAGCCTTGCCTCCCTGGAGATTAAAAACCAAGCCCCAGAGGAAGTCCAGGCAGCTAACACTAACACATATAGGACCTTCCCCTGCTGAGGAAAGGAAACTCAAAGCCCATGGAAAGCTTGCCTTCTCCCAAGGTGAGTTTCCACTTCCTGTGACAGTGTCCATGAAACAGTTAACTCTGCTAAAAGCCCTATCAAAATGAGCAAAATACACTATTATGCAGCATTTGGGGAGCACACTGAATATTCTAACTCCTAAAAATATCAATTTGGGGGGAACCTACAGAGATTAAATCAATGCATGTCTAATTAATTTACTTTAATCCTGGAAGGCTGGGTGTAGTCTGATGGAGACTTGAGAGAAAAGAAAGATGGCACAAAGAGCTAAAAAAAAATGTGTCCTTGTTCTTCTACTTAGCTGAATGACCTTCAGCCCTAAGCTCCTCGTTTATAAAATGAAAGAATAGAGCAAATGTATAAGGGTTCATCCAGCTTGAACATTTTAAAATCTGGGTTCTAAAAATGATAGGAAGTCAATATAGAAAGAAAGTGCTTGTAAAGAATTCCAAGTGCCAAACCACCAAAAACTGCATCAGTCCAGTAAAACATATAGAAGTGATGGTGGGGAGGATGAGGATGAGGATGTTATCAGCTAACATCTGTGGATGCCTCACTAGGAGGGCTGCACCAATCCATGCATTTCACAGGTGTGGAATCTTTTAATCCACTCTGACTTCCTTTCTGTCGTACTTCCCAACATATGAAGCAGCACTGGATTGACTATAGGCATTGAGTATCCAGCTAGGAGAAAGCTGACTTGGAGATATATTGGCTTGGGTTTACAGGGATGTGCTTAGGTGATTCACAGTTGTTTCCATCCTGGTACAGGAATGTGTCCCGGGACTACTAGTGTCACAATACAAAGACACAGGGTCAGAGGTCATATTGTAACAAGAATGCATCCTGCAACGTCTGACAGTGAAAGCATGGAGACAGTGGTGGAGATCCAGAAGCCAGTCACTGGAAAATGCTTCCAGTTATCAGATATGCAGAACTGCAGTCGAGGCATCCAATCCTCATTAATTCCTGCTTAAAATGGAAGTTCTCTCCTATCAAGAATAGGTTCAGTAATTCAGAGTATGCTATTGTGAATACAACCTCTAATTTTATATTTTTAAGAAAGTCATGCAAAATAGAATTTATCAGAATTCCTGTGTTTGTAGAGCTTAAAGAGCAAATGCATCTATGTATGAAGCCACAGTTTTATTTGTGTCAACATATTGGATTACATGTTAAAATATACACCACATCTTTTTCTGACAAAGTATAGCATTCCCAGACAAAAGTCATACAAAACTACAATTTATTGACAGAAAGAGACATACTTTGGGTATTTATGATGAGTAGTCTCATAGATCACATCAACAAGCGCAAATAATGAAAAAGTAAATCAGCCTTGGAACAAGATTGAAATTCTTGTGGCGTTCTGCTGCCCTGTGACACAAAATGTGACAAATACAGGAAGATTAACAAAAATATAAAATGCCCACTAAAAAAAAGAGGATCTAGACAACAAACTAAAGGTAGTGAGTTCATTCATTTCCACGTAACAAGAAAACATAAATGTCCTGAAAGCTTACAGAGAAAGGGCCCGATACATGACAAAACACCTTTGATAACATTTCCCAAAATTTGACAACAATCCTAAAAATGTATATGGATGCTACCAATAAAAAAACTATAAAGCGAAAATAAACTTTCCAAACTATCAATAAAAAATACTAGAATGGTATGATCTCCATACTAGAGGAAAGACTGAATTCCCTTTATATTCTGCTTTTACAAACTACTAACCAGCAAAAGCACTGTCATACCAAAGGCAATCAAAAATTTGCAAATAAAAATTGCAGGACAAACTACAAGCAGCGTTGACAGGTAGTTTTAGATCAAAACAAGATATTGTTTTTCTGAATTTGTCATTTTTGTAGTATTGTGCTCTCGTTAAATTTATAGAAATGTTTTAATTCCTTCCCTATTGTAGAATAATTTGACTGTATATCTAAATTGTATAGTAACTTTGTTATTTCTAAAGACCCCAATTATGTCAGTTCCTACCGCCTACAAACTTGGGGTCTCTCGGCTGGCTGAGAGATAAGAAGAACGATAATAAATGTGTTACTGTGAATACAATTACATTAGAAAAGTTAAAAATTAAATTTTTGTCCTTGATGTCAAATATTTACTCTATGGAGCAGTAACCAGTGAGGCAATAGGCATTCATTGAGCTATTAAACTATTACTGTTGACAGCCAGGCAGAGGCTAGTTACCCCTTCACAACCACTGATGACATGGGGAGGTTGGAGAGGGTAGATAATTTATAGATTTATAGTTCTCTGTATTACACAGATATGAGGTAAACCCACCCTAAAGATGCATCCTTTTCGGCCTTTGCAAACCCATATTGAGATCCTTATTTCTCTCGCAAAAAAAAAAACAAAAAAACAAAAGAGCTCTTTGTATACTCCTCAACATCAGAGCATAGTTAAAAAAAAAAAAAAAAGGAAAAGAGTATCAGTCTGCAGAAACTCAGAAGCAATTGCTGGACCTGAGATTTTGCTCACTTATTTCAACAATTAACAGCAATTATGTATGGGATGAAGGATCTTTATTTGCATATTCTATACATTGGCAATGGTAAACTAAAAATGACTTCAGGATTATTACCCCAAAGCTCATGCTGTTAATGAAAAAGTTCAGAGGAAATGATATTGATTACACACTCCTAATTAGTTGACTTATATGTGGTAGTCTGGGTAACTTTGGATGAATAAAAAGAGTATTCCTTCCAGTACTTCAAATATTCAAGCTTATCATATAATGCTAACTTTTACATTAATTACTTTGAAATTTTGATGCTTTATCAAAAGAATGATGACAGTAATGAATTTTATCACATACATTTTTTAAAAACCCATGAAGTGATCATCAGAAACAAAAAGAAGGGAAAGGAGGCAGATGCTCTTTATTACAAAAGCACACAGCAAATAAATGTAATAGAAATAATTGAATTAGAAAAATATTTGCAACTTCCAATACAATGATTGATTCAGGCAGGGGTCATCAACGAATGTTAAAATCTCACTGGGTGAAATTTTGTTAAAGAACTTAAGATTCACAAAGTCTCAAAAGCATCCCACCATAATTACAATGTATTTCTTCTACAAAGGTGGAATGCTGCCTTTCAGTAAAGAAATCCAGAGATAATGCCTTAGACAAGTGATCAAATTTGGCCTCACCAATAAGGAAAAGTGACATTATGTGTTTCCTTATGCGATGCAATGAGGGGCATGACATTATCCATATTATCCATTATCCCTTGCCAAATATATTTATCCTGAATCTAATAATGAGGAACAACTCCAAACTGAGAGGCATTGTGCAAAATAGCTCCCGTATATTATTCAAAAATGTTAGTGTCATAAAATACTAAAAAGACTAGGGAGCAATTTTAGATATAAGGAGACTAAAGCTTTATGACAACTAAATGTAATGCATGTCCCTGATTGGATTATGGAATTCAGAAAGAAAAGATCAGCAATGTTACTGAGGGAAACAATTGGGAAAATTTGAATATGGATGAATTTTAAATTTCATAACATTTCTACAGCAATGCTAAATTTCTTAGGCATGACAATGATACTATAGTTATGTTAGAGGTGGTCCTTGCTCTTATGAAATACATGCTTATATATTTATGGATGAAATGTTTTCAGGGTTATAACAACCTTACCTTTAAATGAGCCAGAAACAGAGAGAGAGAGAGAAAGCAAATGGGGAAAAATATTGAGTAATGAATGTAGATGAAATATAAAAGAAAGCAACTAAAAGTGGATAAATTAGACTTCAAAATTTAAAACTTCTACTCATCAAAAGGCACTATTAAGCAAAGACTCTATGACACAAAAGAATGGGCAAGACATCAGCTGGGAGAAAATATTTGCAAAACATGTATCTGACTACAGACCTGTATATAATTATACAAAGAACTCCTACCACTCAATAATTTTTTTAAAAAAATTATAAATGGGCAAAAGCCTGGAGTAGACTTTTCACAAAGAGAGATTCAGAAATCAGGGAGACATAAATCAAAACTTCAGTGATATACCAATACGTATCTGCTAGAAAGGCTAAAGTTAAATTTTGGCGAGAACGTGGAGCAGCCTGAAGCGTCACACATGAATGCTGAAAGTATAAAATGGTACAACTTCCTTAAAAAAAGTTAGGAGGCTGGGCGCGATGGCTCACACCTGTAATCCCAGCACTTTGGGAGGCCGAGGCTGGCGGATCACTTGAGATCGGGAGTTTGAGACCAGCCTGACCAACATGAGAAACCTTGTCTCTACTAAAAATACAAAATTTGCCAGGTGTGGTGGTGTATGTCTGTAATCCCAGCTACTCGGGAGGCTAAAGCAGGAGAATTGCTTGAATCCATGAGGTGGTGAGCCGAGATCGTGCCATTGTACTCCAGCCCGGGCAACAAGAATGAAACTCCATCTCAAAAAATAAAATAAAATAAAAGTTAGGCAATTTTTTATAAATAGTATATGAGTCACATCTATGGCCATACCACACTGAGATCTTGTCCGATCTCAGGAAAGTGTATGAGTCATTTGCTATTCTTTCAGCCTTACTATAGATTTATATTTTTCCACAAAAATCTCTACTAAAATTTTTTTTAAAAATAGCCAGGCATTGTGGCTTGTGCCTGTGGTCCCAGGAGGTGAAGAATGCAGTGAGCCATGATCATGCCACTGTACTCCAGCCTGGGCAACAGAGCAAGACCCTGTCTCAAAACTAAACAAAACAAAAAGTTGAGAAAAAAAAATCTGTGGTGCTTTAGAATGTGGCTTCAGAAAAATAGCTATGATATAATATGTATCTGTTTAATTGGTTCTCTATTATCTTAGATGATTTTTAAAATAGTCATCTATTCAATCAATATCTCTTAAGTACCTGCCCTGTGCCAGCAGTCTCCTAGGTACTGAGAATACAATGAGGTACACGAAAGACACACGTCTAGTCCTCATGCAATCTATATTTTAATTTTTTTCTTTTTTCTTTTTTTTTTTCCTTTGAGACGGAGTCTCGCTCTGTCACCCAGGCTGGAGTGCAGTGGCGCAATCTCGGCTCACTGCAAGCTCCACCTCCCAGGTTCAAGCCATTCTCCTGCCTCACCCTCCCAAGAAGCTGAGATTACAGGCGACCGCCACCATGCCCAGCTAATTTTTTGTATTTTTAGTAGAGATGGGATTTTACCATGTTAGCCACAATGGTCTCAATCTCCTGACCTCGTGATCTGCCCGCCTTGGCCTCCCAAAGTGCTGGGATTACAGGCGTGAGCCACCACGCCCGGCTGCAATTTATATTTTTATGCAGAAGTACCTGCTGAAAAACTAGATGGGTAGTTAGATAGATAGACAGAAATTACCAAGTACAATTAAGATTCTGAGCATACAGAGGAGATTATGTGTGAGAGAGTTTGAGGGAGAGTGCTACTCAGTATAGTCAGGAAAGGCTTTTCACAAAAATAACCTTTCAGTTGAAATGTAAAGACTGAAACAGATTCAACCACACACAAAGCAGGAAAACAGCCTTCCAGACAAAGGGGACAGTGAGTGCAAAGGCCCTGAGGTGGAAAATATCTTGGGTATTATTTGAAATAGAACATTTGCTGCATTTTGGGTAAGCTGGCCACTGATACTGATTTGGGCCACCACAACTTTGGTACTGCTTGCAAGAACAACATCCAGCATTTAACATGAGGACAGAGAGAATGGAAAAGACAAGGGCATAATTTTTAGTCAATGACTGAGGGAGACTAAGGAGAGTGGGCTCCCGAAATCAGGAGATAAACAGAACCCAAGTCTCTGGAGTCTTTGAACACTGAGGAGAGCTTTATCTAGAGCTGGTGCCTTTTAAGGTAAATCAGCTCATGTCAACCTACCTAGCTTAGTCCCATCACTATCTAATGATGACAATGATAATAATGACCATGGCCAAGATAAGAGGTCAGTTACATTTCATCGATCACTTCCCATGTTTCAGTCTGTGTCAAGGGCTTGATTTCATTTAATTCTCTCAACCACTCTATGAGGTAAACATTGTTCTCCACGTTACAGATGAGAAAACAGGCTCACACTGGTTGTTTAATGTGCATAAGGTCACGCAGCATCTAAACGGCAGAGCCAGCATTAGAACCCAGCCTGTCTGATATTTGAATCCCACTCTGTGTATTGTTACCTTTGAGAGACTCCAACAAATACCTTTTGGCTGGTACTTTCTCCAGGCACCTAAAGAGGCCTGGGTCATTTGGATGGATGCAAGAGGACTTCAAGAGTCATTTTGAACTGATGACAGAGGGAGGGAGGAACACGGAGGGAGAAAAAAGGCATAAGTAATAGTAAAAGACCAGCTGGAAAAAGTTTCTCAGGATTCTCTTGGTTCATGTGCTACATTACACATTTTTCAAAGGGCACTGCATAAGCAAACAACATTGCCCTAATCCTGAAGCCTGAATTCAAAATGCATTCATTTCTTTTAGCCACCAGAGATTCAGAAAAACATGCCACAATGATATGATTCTTGAGCTGTGCTTTTGATAAATAAAAAAGGTGGAAAACAGAAGGTTAACATTCATATATATTTTACAATTACAAATGCAAAACAGCAGCCAAGAATAAATGTTTATATCAAGGTTATAAGCAGATGAAAAATGACAGTCTGTACTAGAAATGTAAACAGACCATTAATTATAGCAGCCCCACAAAGCATCGTAGTAATATGGAGTTTGCAATACTTTGCTGAAATTTACATAACTATATAGTCTCCTCTCAGATTCCAAAGATTCCATTTTTGATAAGTAGCAATTCAAAAGGTCAGTCACCTCATCTACATTATTATTCAACGTCTATGAATGTGAAATGGTGACACCTGGAATTTACATGTTAGAGAAAGGGATCTGCTGCTTCCAGCTCTTTATTTATTCTAGCACTACTGTGTGCCAGGCATAGAGTACAGCCCTGGGGATACCCAGATGAGTAAGACACACAGTCTGTCTCCAGAACTGCCAATCTAGAAAGGGAGACAGACTAGTAAATACATAACCCCAGCAGAGTTTGGACAAACTGAACAGATAGAGATCTAAATGGCATAGGGTTTGTCTCCCAACCAGACAGCTTCAATTATAATCTACCAGTTACAACAGTGACGTTAACTAAATTAAGCTCTTCTTTCTTCTTCCTTCCTTCTTTTCTTTCTTTCCTTCCTTCTCTTTCTTCCTTCCCTCCATCCCTCCCTGATTACGTGCTTTCCTCCCTTCCTCCTTTTCATTCAATAACTACATCCAGTCAATAGTTAACAAGACTGTATAATAATAGCAACTTTACATGTACTTAAAACTTACTATGTGTCAGGCATTAATAACATTACTGCCTTTAAACCCCACAAAAGGCTAGGCTCAGTGGCTCATGCCTGTAATCTCAGCACTTTGGGAGCTGAGGTGGGCAGATCACCTGAGGTCGAGAGTTCAAGACCTGCCTGGCCAACATGGTGAATCCCGGTCTCTACTAAAAATACAAAAAATTAGCTGGACATGGTGGCAGGTGCCTGTAATCCCAGCCACTCAGGAGGCTGAGGCAGGAGAATTGCTTGAACCCGGGAGGCAGAGGTTGCAGTGAGCCAAGATCATGCCATTTGCACTGCAGCCTGGGCAACAAGAGCAAAACTCTGCTTAAAAAAAAAAAAAAAAAGACAAGACAAGAAAAGAAAACCCTAAAACTCCAGGAAGAAAAACAAAGGAAGATATTTCCCCCATTTTACAGATGAAACTGAGGCATCAATGTTGCACATCTGGCAAGTGGCTGAACAAAGACACAGGCATGGAGACTCCAGAATGCGGGCTCCAAAGTACATTGCCTGTCTCTATCGGTTATGAGGAAGTATGCCTGTCACACTACCTGATGCAATAATAAGAATCCAGTGATTAAAGAACATTTTGGAATTCCTAACAAAGGCTTTCCAAACAAAGAACCTGCCTTTCAAAAATCAGAACGGGGGAAAAGGAAAGGATGATGAGAGGAAAAGATGCAGTATTCGTTGTGGGCCTTCTCTGGTTTCCCCCTTGGGAGCACAGTGGCCCTCCACCTGCACGAATGATGAGAATTGGCATTCTGCTTGATTACTGTGCATCTGTTACGAGCCTCAGAGTGAGTGAAGCAAAAACAAAATAAGCCTCCTAATCGAGGTGAGTCACTTGTACTGTTTTTGAGTCCCAGTGGTATTTTCCTTATTTTTCACCAGCAGGCACATATGCCCCCCAAATTGCAATGATATTTCAAAACAATTTAAATCAAGCTTGATAGCTAATTATCCTAAGGTCATGCTTAAGAACCAAACACCAGAACATCAAAAATCTAAGATTGTCTAAAGGTGAAGAATGCAACATTAATTTTTCCCCATTAAAAAACAAAGGGGTGGGGAAAGCAAGCTTTTTTATTCCCTGAGAATAACTGGTTTTCAAAAATCATCCAAAATAGACCTCTTAAGACATTTCACCTCTGCTCTGAGTGTTTTAAGCTGGCCCTCTGATTACAAAATGTTCATGTGAAATCTCATCAAGATGCTTTCTTAAGATGAAGAATGTTTTATAAATTGTAATGGCTTTAATCAACGCCCTCTTTGAAGCTATTTAACTCTATGATGTAGCCCAACCATTGCTTCAATTATGTCATTTATCAACTCTGTATTAATTAAGTATCATTATAGAGATTGATTTATATACTTTTTCACGTCTCTCTCACCAGATGGTATAGCACTCTCCCTCTCTGACACTCCATAAACATCACCTGGATTCACTCATCTCTCTCCCCAGCTGAATGTTTAATCAGCTCTTAGTCATCTTCAAACTAAATTACTCCTCTTCCTCCTCCTCTTCACTACACTCTGTCAATACGGTACACAAAGGCCAAGTGATATAAAACATCAGCCAGTAGTATTTCCAAACCCAAGCTCTATCAACAACTCATTCCCACCTCAATGAGTTCATACCCAGTGTGGTGATGCAATTTTCACAGTAAAATGAAGAGAAAGTCTTTTGCTTCCTTAGCTGATTAAAAGTTGCAGTCTGTGTTCAACTATCTGGGGTAATGGAGAAAATAGCTAGGAAAAAATATATGTGGCAATGGGAATACAACAAACAATTTGGCCTCTGTAGAGTTACCTTTTGAATTATATTTTACTTGGGCTAATATAAAAATTATTTTGCATTCTTGAGCTTGCATACTGAGAAAGCAGGAGGCAGAAGTCCCAAGGTATACCGCATTGCAAGAAGGCCAGCCTAGAATTTTAAACTGCCTTGGGTGATCTAAAAAGTGGACAACAGAGAAATGGAAATGCTGAACTGTTTTTCTTGCAAAATATAAAGACCAGATTAATGGGACTATCTTACAGTCGCCTCAGACCCAAAATGTCTAGAAACCAAACTGGCCAGTTTTCCTCCAAGCAAGCTCCCTCTCCTGACCCCTACATTTCCTATTCTTCTGTCCCCAAGCTGGGATCCTTAGAGCAAGGATCATCAGCTCAAATATCTATAGGACTCAAATAGGCAACATAAATGAATAAAGTATATAAAAAAGAGGGGAAAACTTGGCAGATAAGAGGGGGGACATCCCATCAACAAGAAGGACTTGGTGGCTAATCTGCTCAGCTGACGTTTGCCCAATGGAACATGCAAGATATATCACCAAATGTGGTTTTTCTCTAAAACCACAAATCCTTATTGTTATTTGAAACTTATGATTTTTAAATTTTGGGCTGAACTAAACACAGATTCATCCCATAGATTTTTATCCTTGCCTATCAACTTGGACCCCTAGTCCTTCCCCCTTTGAATCCAATCAATCCCCAAGTTCTAATGTTTTCATACTATGCCTCCTGCTGATTTCTTTCCATTCCAATTGCCATTATCTATGCCCTCATTACTTCATATCTGCATTATTAGAGGAGTATCCTGTCCTTCCCTCTCCAGTGCATGCTATCCACAACGGCCAAATCGATCTTTCTAAAACAGTAGTTCTTAAACTTTAATGTGTATCAGAATCACCTGGAGGGCTTGTTAAACCAGATTACTGGACCCCACCCCTAACTTTTCTGATACAACAGGTATTAGGTGGGGCCTAATAATTTGCACATCAATAAGCTCCCAGGTAGGTTGATGATGCTATTCCAGGGACCACACTTCAAGAACCACTGCTGTAAAATTCACCCCATATCTTTAATACATTCCATGGTTCCCCATTTCCTCCACATTAAACTTAAAGCTGCCTCATCTGCTGCCCTGAATTCTTCAAGCTTAGTCTCTTCCTCTCACCCCAAAATTGCATTTCTCTGATCCCCTAGGAGGCCTGGATCCAGCTAAACTGATCTGCTTGTGTTTTACCCTAATATATCATGCACTCCCACCTTGCTTTAACATTTACAGAGAGTCTTTCCACCTCCTTTCTCTTGTTCAATTCTGCCTTTTTATTGAACATACCCCAAATCCACATTGTCAGTGCAACCAACCCCAATCAGACTTCTGTTATCTCCTCTAGATTCCTACAGCATTAGCTCTCCAGGTTGCTTGGTACAGTCTAACAGCATGGAAGTTAGAGCCAGAGACTCTGAGTTTGAATCCTGGTTCTTTCAATAGATGTGTAGCATGATAAGCCATTAATCATTCTGAACCTGCCTCTCCTTCAGTAAAAGAGATACCAATACAGTTATCTACTTCTATTGGGTTACATAAAGAATTAATTGAGACAAACTCTTTAACCCTTTAGAATAGTACAAAGTCGGTGCTTAATAAATAGTAATTTCCTTTCTTTATCCCTTTCCCCCAATCATTCCCTTAGCACTAAATATAAAATAAATAATACTAATCGCTTATATGTTCTTATCCCCTTCTCTTTTGGCTACATAAAAATATTTATTGAGGACAGAAAATATATGGAATTCACCTTAGTAATCCTAGTATTTGGAAATTCTGAGCAGCTGGGAAGCTCTCAAGAAATATGTACTAAACAATATGATAAATTTGAGAAATAATATAAGAAGTAATTCCATAGAGAAGCTTTCCTCTGTGGGACTTAAATATCTAATTAATTGCATTTATTCTTAAAATATATTTCCCATGATAAAAGCAAAGAAAGGTATTTTACTGTCAGAAAACCTAAAAAAGCTCTAATGGGGGGCATCTCAGTTGATAATGGTGATGGAAAGGAGTGTCATTAGAAAAGCATTAATAAAGGGAAGATCTCCTAGAAGTAAAGTTGAGCCCAAGAACACTAATAACGGCAACAATAATGAACCTGGAGACGATGCTGACAACAAGCAATGGACATTTTTTCAGGACATCTGTCATGTAACCGTGTGACTGCTGCAGATCCAAAATGGCTGATGATATTGATGATTGCACCAAAAAGTGTCCAATCAAACTGGTCACATCAAATTATCCTCCAGGGGATTCTCAAATTTTGAATCCAAGTATCAACAAATTATTTTATATATATATATATAAAAAATATATATATAGTCTCATATATATAAAAATATATATAGTCTCTCATAATGTTCTCTAGTGTTCTCTAGTGTTGCTGACTTCTATAATATTTTTAGATGAAATCCAGTATCACCCATTCCCATAGAGGTGAAATGCTTTCCAGAGAGAAGGGAGCTATTTTCCTTAATCAACAACTCAAAACATCTTTGTTCATAAGTGTTGTGGCAGAAGAAAATATATAATCTGGCATATTGGGCATCTGAATATTTTCCTCCAAATACAGAGCAAAGTAGCCTAAAATTTCAAGTTGTTTTAAACTTACTACACATAGGTTACATAGTTTGGACAAAGAGCACCAGGAACTGGGTCAGCTGGTTTGTTGTGAGAGCCCTGCCATGATTTGCTCTACATCCTCAGACAAGTTCATTCCTTCAGTAGACATTTCCTAAGTTATTACCATGTATCAAACATTATATTAGATGATAGGAACCCAGAGGTTAAAAAATACAAGTAACCAATGTCTTTCTGGAACTTAAGAGTCTAATGTGGAGACAGGCAATTGGGCAGTATTTCACCAAATTCACTTTCCTTTCACCCTGGACATAAAGATAGGCCAAACTTCCTAGCCTCCATGCAATGGCATTCTGCCCAGTAAAATGTCAGCAGAAGTGAGGTGTGGCATATCCAGGCCTAGATATGGATAACCATGGAAAATCTCCCTCGAGGTTATCGACTTTCTCTCTCTATCCCTTTATGAGCCAGATGAATGCAGAAGACTCTGCAGGGAACTCGGATCTCAAAAATGACACAGCCACAGATGGAAAGGAGCAGAAGGCCACATTCTGACCACCCCCTTGAAACTATTATGTGAACATGCAAGAGACTCCTATTGTGTGAAGTGACTGAGATTTGAAGCTATTTGTTACAACAGTTAGTCTACCAAAGCATGAACCACAACTATTAATACTTCCAAGACATTATGATGCAGAGCATGCAAAGGATGATGTATGTGGAAATACCAAATAAGAGGTAACTCACCCAGGCTACAAGTGGATATCAGGGAGGGCTCCCCAGAGTAAAAAAACTCGTAAGTATGTGGCAGTGAGAAGGGAAATGGAGGGTTGCAGAGGAGAAAGCATATGCAAAGTCACAAAACTTTGAGGAAACGTGGTGCATGGGAAAAGTGTTAGCGATTCCTGACTGCTGGAATATGGAGTCGCTCTGGGAAATGGAGCTGCTCCATGTGTAACTGTTGAAATGATTGATAAAGAGCAGAACCTAAGAGACTCAGTAACTATTAGAAATGACGGACACGGGAAGAGAAAAAAGCAATAAAGGACCTTTGACTTAGAAGATGAAGAATGAGGTCAATTTTGAAAAAAAATTGAAACTGAAATAGCTATGGAACATCCCAAAGAAGAATCCACAGGCAGGTGAATATATAGGCCTAGAGCTCATGGCAGTGGTGTGGATGAGAGAGAGGGGTTTGGAAATGGCCACAATGTTGATTGTGGTTGAAGTCACATCTTCACAAGCATGAACCACATTCATAGGAGCATGATGAGGACACTCAGGTCAAACAGTCACAGTGAGAAGTCAGAGATATAGGGAAGGAATAGAGATGAGAGTGAAAAGGTGTAAGTGTGAGAGTGACAGCAAGCAAGAAAGAGAGAGAAAACATGAGAAAGAAGTCATGGAAACCAAAGAGAAGAAATACTGAAAACGGAGTTGATGGAGGCGAGTGTTTCAGAAAAGTGAAGTAAGATGATGACCTGAAAAATGTCCATTAAATTTGACAAGTCGGCAGCTATTTGTGACCTTAACAAGTCCTGTTTCAGTATTGGCAAAAGCCTGGCTATAATAGTCTGAAGAGTGAATGAAAGATGAGGAATCAGAGGTAGGAATATAGAATACTCATCAAAGAAACTTAGTTCTGAAAACGATAAGCTAGAAGTGACAAACATAGTTTATCTCACTTTATTTTAGTTTTTATTTCTCAGGATACAAGACTTAAATATGTTAGTATGTCTAATTGTCTGAACTTTTATTTTCTCTATCAATAAAATAGGGCAATAATGACCTACTACATGAGCCACTGAATTGTTGTCAGAGCAAATAAAGTAACATGTGAAAGAATCTAAAGCACTAGGTAAAGTCCAATGTTATTATGTATTTATAAATGTTGAAAGAATAGAGTTATACAAGTTAAGAGTCCAGTGAAATATGGATTGGCTATAAAATCAGCAAAACATTATAATCAGTCTTAGAGGCTAGCAACAGATTCTGAAGTCCCTTGCTGGACAATTCTTCTGGTACTTCTAATTTGTAGCTTGGGTTTCCAGATGTCTTCATTATGCCAGGAAAAAAAAAAATGCCAATGAATCCTGGCAAATGACTGGGCATTAAGTCATTTGGGAATTTATTAGTCTTATGAGTAGCAGTTCTTAAATAAAGGTTTCTGGCCATCACCCAGTTTCACAAGCAACAGACCAGCTCCATAATTTAAGTCTCATGACCAGTGAAATCACGGTGAATGGCCACAGCTTGCTGAGTATGTTATTCCAAGGGGTGATGGAGGTATTATGGGAAGTAAGCTAGCCATTTTAGGACTTCCGCCTGGGAAGTCTAATCATCCAAAAAGAATATGGTCCAATCATTATTTCACTAGTCTTGAAACCTCAAAGACCCCGCAAAGAACATTATTTTTAGCACTATGACATCAATGTAACTAGTCATATAACTTCTAACAAGTAGTTTTAACATGCCCCATCCTCCTCCCCTGGGAAGATATCTTATCCCTGTATAAGGAAAATGTCTCTTTCCTTTTCTCTGTACTTTTGTACAACTACCCTATGACTGGATTTCCTAGCTGCTGACATATGTTCCCCAGTTATTTTTATTTTCAGGGGTGTAGGGTGCTAATTAAGGTCAAGCAGCTGTGTCTCCAGTTCCAAACAGCAATTGTACGGAATAAGTAAACTTCCCTTTCCAATAGATTTCAAAAATCCAATCTTGAGATCCAAATAAACCCCATCTGCTATTATTTTTGCATTAAAAAAAATCTTAGACTAGGCTATAACACTAAAATGATGCTTCTTTTCCCCACGTTTCCCAAATATTTTATCCTTAACGTTCGACACTGCCATAATAGCTAGTAAACTAGGTTGAACATCTACATCTCAGTTTTTAGACTTTTTATCCACTGTAATAATACTGAATTTCATCCTAGGACTAAGGGCCAATAAAGTTCTTTGGCATTACCTCAATCAAGACTACAAAGAATGGCCGGGCGCGGTGGCTCAAGCCTGTAATCCCAGCACTTTGGGAGGCCGAGGCGGGCGGATCACGAGGTCAGGAGATGGAGACCATCCTGGCTAACACGGTGAAACCCCGTCTCTACTAAAAAAATACAAAAAAAAAAAAACTAGCCGGGCGAGGTGGCGGGCGCCTGTAGTCCCAGCTACTCGGGAGGCTGAGGCAGGAGAATGGCGTAAACCCGGGAGGCGGAGCTTGCAGTGAGCTGAGATCTGGCCACTGCACTCCAGCCTGGGTGGCAGAGCGAGACTCCGTCTCAAAAAAAAAAAAAGACTACAAAGAAAAAGACAACTCCTATGTTACGCTCAAACAATATTACCAAATATTTATATGGACCTTTGTAGATAATCATTTACAGATAGTTAAGTATCTTTTTCAAGTTGACCTCATTTAATCTCAAAATTATTTTATACATTTATTATTATTCTTTATCCCTGATTAATAGAAGAAAATTATGAGGCCTAGAGAAGTTTAAGAAACATTCTTAAGACCACATAGTTGTTCAGGAGCAGAGCCAAGTCTGTATCCAAGGTACTCTAATTCCCTAACTCTTCACTATACCATAGATGGCCCCCATCATGTCACCCACTCTCTTTTTACTCTACTTCTCTCACAACATGCAAAACAGCCTGGCTCCCTCTGAAGTCATTAGGAATCTCTGATGAAATGCAGACATGAACTCAGTTCTTCCTCCAACGAAAATACATAATATATTAGTTATATAAGGAATGTAATGGGATCACTGTGGATGTGGAAAGCTTTAAAGCTTTTTCAAGGAATGCACAAATGATGCTTGGAATCCAGAAAAGCCCAAGAAGACATTACAAACAAATGACCAAATGTGGAATGGGTGGTGGGGATCGGGGGCGGGGGGAAACTCCATGAACAATAAGTATTTTCATTTGAATGGTTTGTTTTTATTTCATAAGGACTTTTCCTTCATGGAAAACCCTTGTTTTTGAAAGGAGTTCAAATGATCATTATGACAAACCTGTAGATGGAGAGGGAGGCCACGGATCGAATGAGAGATGCCAAAGCCCCGACCTTGGCAGCTTCCACCGCCCCCTGCGTTCGGTATTGCACCGTCCTTGAGTAGTTGATGTAAGGTTGGTTATAAACAACAATCTTCCCTCTTGCTTCTGAGGCCCTTCTCTGCAGTTCATCGAAAGAGGTCACCACCAGAACTTCTGCTGTAATGCCTAGAAATAAAAGTCATGCAAGATTAACTTACAGTTTCCCATCAGCCAGGCTCAATTGGCACATGAAAGGTCACACACATGCTCTTTCTGCTACATCTGGCAAACTGGTATGAGAAGGTCAAAGTTTTAGAGCCATTTAGCATGGGAAAGAGATTGCGGGGTTAGCCAACTTCCCAAGACAGTAAAAATGCATTTAAAATAATACAACATACAAATCGTATGGTTTTTCAACTCACTAGACCAACTGGTATTAAATCACAAACTGCTTGAAACGATAGCTTCTTTTTTAATTCTTTCCCACCCAGAGAAGTCACACATTTCACAGAATGATGCTAATCATTTATTTTTAAAAATGCATTTCAGAGAGCTCTCCTTAGGATTAATGAAACACATATTAATCTTTTTATAAAACTATTTTAATATGTTGCTAAACAACCTACAACAACATCACACAAAGGATGCCAGTGTGTGAAGAATACTCTTAGAAGCCAATGTTCTTCATAAATCAAACTTTTAACAAATGGTTAATGTAACCTCTCTCAAGAACCACAAAAAGTAAGCTTTCCTTCCTCCTTTGTATAAAAACATGCTTAAAGAGTGGAAACTTCCCATGCCTCCCAATTTACAGTACTTGTTCATCACCAAACACATCATTATTTTTCAAATAAAAATTTTGAAGATGTTGTGTAATGGCGCTATAATCCTGTTGTCTTCGTTAGAAGAGATGTCCCTTCGTTTCTCATACCATAAGACTTGCCCACATCTTCCTGATTAGGGAACAGGGTTTCACATCTTCCAAGAAATCATTCAAAATGTGCCAGACCATTGAAGATCCAAATTGATGGAGTAATTAGAGTAACAAGGAAAAAATATTTGGCAACAAAGGCCAGAGGCAGTGGCTAAATATATCTAAAAGAAAGTAAGTGGTAGGGGCCTAATGTTTTGTGACTTTAGCCATGCAATCATGAAGTATGTCAGTAAAAAACAAAGTATCAACATATATTTCCATATTTCCTTAATATTAAAAAACTAGAGAACTAAGTTTTTCTGAAAGCTTAACAAATGTTAACTGCTACTTGGAAAATTCTTTTAAAATGCACTACAGGTATGCAAGAATTTTTGCTTTCAATATAGGCCTCATCATAATAGGCCCTTTGGGCTGGCTACTCCCCTGGTACCATGATCCAGACTGAATTTCTATTTTCACTTTAAAGTGATTGGCTACAGATCTATAGGTATGTCTTCACCAACACTGAGAACTCAATTTACAGTCTAAAAGAAGCAATGTATAATTATGGAAAGTAAGGAAACCACTAGCTTTTTCATATAATATGCATGCATAAAAACACAAATAAGAGTTTGGCTAGACAGATTTTGAGATTCATACATTTCTGAAACCTGGAGTTACCTTGAAATTTGACTGGTGTTATTGTTGGCATAGTATGGGAACTTGGCTGATGGTTTTCAGCTGTTACTAATGAATAACAGGTTCGATGGTCCACTCGAGGGATGTGGCAACAATGGGGTAATTTTGGCATCTGGATTGGAGCCAATAGAAATGAAGCCAAATTTCTATAAATTTTCATAAGCCACTGTGAAATTAAAGTCATATGAGGGTGGTACTTCATTATGGTCTATGTTTCCATTCAAGTTTTTTTTTTTTTTTTTTTAACAAACAAGAGAGTGGAGTCCTAAAGTGCCAAAACCTAACCTAGACACCACAGTTGCCAATGCAAATCACTAGTAGCAGCTATAGGTCAAAACCTATCACTGTGAACTTGGAAGAAGAGTTTAAATTAATCTGTTTTGCTGAAAACTCACAGTCATCTCTGATTCCTCTGTCTCCTTTATCCCCCACATCTAATCAATCCCCCAATACTGATAATTTTGCTCCTTAGAAATCAATACCAATTGAAATCATGAACTCTGTTCAACCCTCTTGCACTCTCACAGCAGGTCCTCATTACCTCTCTTTTGAACTATTACAGGTCTCTACTTCCTGGCCCTCCCATACCACTGGTGTCCCAGCCTTCAGCCTGGCTCCCTTTTACCTTCACAGAGCTGCCAGAGTGAACAAGCCAAACTACTGAAGAGTCAGATCTGCCCCTGGCACCATCACCAATCCCTCTTCCCCATTTCCACCTCTGCTGAAAACCCATCATTTCAACATCCAAAGTCTGCCTACCTGTAACACTGGCTCCCATCTATTTTATTTGTGTGTGTGTCTATTTTATTTTATTTATTTTATGCTATTTTATTTTATTTATTGAAACAGAGCCTTGCTCTGTCATCCAGGCTGGCATGCAGTGGTGCAATCTTGGCTCATTACAACCTCCGCCTCCCAGGATCAAACGATTCTCTGGTCTCAGACTCCTGAGTAGCTGGGATTACAGGTGCCCGCCACCATGCCCAGCTATTTTTTGTATTTTTAGTAGAGATGTGGTTTCGCTATGTTGGCCAGGCTGGTCTTGAACTCCTGATTTCAGGTGATCTGCCCACCTCGACCTCCCAAAGTGCTAGGATTACAGGTGTGAGCCACCATGCCTGGCCTACTCCCTTCTATTTTAGACTTTATCAATACTAAACTTGAAAGTTCCCACTCTCACGCCATGCCATTTCACTCTTCAGTGTCTGTGTTCATGCTGTAGTACATCATCTTTTGTTGACCTCCTTTTCCCACCTTCATCATGTGACCAGTGCCTATGTATCCCTCAAGATTCCATTCAAGAATCACTTCTTTAGGGAGCATTCCCTGGCCTCTTGTCTCCTGTAACATCAGGGAAGCCTGGATCAGGTACTGCCCTCCTCTGGATTTTCAGGGTACCTGGGACATATTTGGGAACTGAATTAATGAAACTCTCTCTACCCCTTAAACTGTAATTTCCTCAATTTGGGTCCATGTTCATTTTTGTTTGTGTGTCAAGGGACTAACCCAGTGCCTGGCGTACATGTAGCCAGTTGGTCGTTAAGCACCCCTTGAGTTGTGTTGCTCCAAATAAGAGACTGCTGACTGGATCTAAAGCATTTCCATGAATGTTCAATTTTACCTTTAAAGTTTGATAGCCCTTCTCCCATAGGAACCCAGCAGTCTGATTCCCTTACAACTACAGTACAGCTGCGGAACAATAACCAAGCAAAAGAGGCCTTAGGGCACTCAGAATAGAAATAAAAATTCCAAGTACAAAAATTTGAACACAAGAAAGCGCTTCTGATCTCTTAGAGCATGGTTACCCTTACTTTACACAAAATTCTACATCTGGCATTTAAACCTATCAACTATGAGAAATAACAAATCAAAAAGAGGAAATAAGGTCTGAAAACTGACAACAGTACCACAAAAAACAATGTTGGAGTCAGAAACATATAAAATAACTAACACTAAAAGAACTTTCTGCAGTGATAGAAATGTTTGATATCTGTGCTAACACAGTAGCCATTAGCCACATGTGGCTATTGACCACTTGAAATGTGACTAGAGTGACTAAGAATCTGAATTTTTAATGTCATTTAATTTCATTTAATTTGTATGTACATTTAAATAGCCATATGCGGGTAGAACTCACAATGACTGCAGGCTCAGGCCATTGCATAGGACAAATAGATGACAGCATCTCTTTTGGCCCTGAGGGACTTGCTTCATGAAAGTCCAATAACAAATTGAGTCATGGTGATGACTTCCTCCAGCAGTCACAGACAAGGTGGGCTACTGTATTCAGTAGCCATTGTTTGGGAAGGCAGGGTGTGTACAAAATACTTAAGGAAGATTTTTGCTCAAATGGAATAAAATAAAACTAGACCACCTAGAAAATTTTACTCTTCTATATCAGTTTGTGTTTTGACACCTTACACCAAAGGGAATATTCATACTTGCCTACAAATAAGCAAGCTCTTACTCTTACCTCTCATCACCCTTCTTCCCATCCTCCCATTCCAAAAGATAGTTCAGGAAAACCTCTAAGAACACAAAACCAGTGTCATATTCACAATAAGGCCCACTCTAACTTCCCTATTAATAATTGCAACTCACTCCCAACATCCCATCCCTCTTAGCTTGTTTAATTTTTTTTAATAGCATTTATCAGTTTCCAGTTGTACCCCTACAATAATGTAAGTCCCAAGTGCCTGAAATAGTGCCTAGCACATAATATGTGAAACACACACACACAAACACATACCCACAACCCACTGAATGAATGAAGAGAAACCGAAAAAATAAAGTATAATACCCCATCCCTGTTCACTCTCCAGAAATGTATACTTCCAAGGAAATATTTCTATAGGTCAGAATAATTGATGATAACAATAATAATAGCTACATTTGAATGTCCATTGTTTACACTAATATTCACAGGAACTCTGCAAAGTAGTTATCATGAGGAGACTGAGGTGCAGAGAAGAAATTTCACATAACTGCTAGATGCTGAAGCTGAGATTTGTAACTATTGGATAGCTGAATCCAGGGGTCATGTTCTTCCCATTAACTGCATTGTTAACTTCTTTCACAAATGTAACATATATCAAAAGAAAATCTCGGCATTTTCATTTTAAGAGGAATCAGGAAGGAAAACAAATAGGTATATAAAAGTCTGCCCAAATTGTCAGCAATTCTTTTCCTTAATCTATAAGAATCTTGCTCATCGATCAGGGTGCTGTTATCACACTAGGTCCCAATCTCTTAATAAGGGAGTTGGGAGGGTGTTTCCCTCTAGAATAGGAGTCATCAGACTCTGTTAGAGTAATGAAAAGGATTATAATAGCTAATTTCTGAAGAGAATGTGGACTGAAGCTAAAAATACTCATTATAAAGTAAATCTTTTGGCTACAGTCTATTATATCACAAAATATTATAAAATCCTCAGCTTCCTTTCTATCTTCCACATCCAATTTTCAAAACTGATCAAGTTTTTTAAGCCACTTAACCTGTGTGTAATTACTACTGTGGTCTCCTAGCACAGACAACAGATGTTGACTGCCGTGGTATTGGCGTGGATCATCTATTCTATAGAGAATTTGATAAACAGACTCCAATCTCAGTCTCTTCTGATTTGATTCTTCCCCCAAACAGTTAAGAATAAGAAGATAATGAAATAATCTTACAACATTTTCTACCATTAAAATAAAAGACTTACAGACTGAAAAGGTGTCTATGGGTTCAATTTAATGTGATATGTTTTAGAAAATTGATTCTGATTTCAGAAGGCTTAATCCCTGAACAGGAAATAGTCTAGCCCTACCCAAAAGGAAACCTAGCTTTCTACTCTTATCACATAATCTTCTAATGTATGCACTATGCAAGATAAATAGGTCCATGGAATGGCTGATTTTTCCAGAACTCAGAGTTATGGAGGAGAGAAAACAGTTGTTCTGGGAAACTTAGTGTTTTGGCCTGAAGTGGTAAGGAAACTGCAAATTCATAGAAGGCAGATAAAAGAACATCACAACAGTTCATTCTGAGTGTCCATTTGTTTACGGAGAATATTGTTATTGTGCAATGTCCTTTTTGTGGAAGAATATGCCTTACAGATCCAAATTAATTCAACAAATGTATAGACTTCCTACTAGACCAAAACATCATGCTGGGCAATGTGGACAATAGGAAGATGAGAAAATTCCAGTACTATCCTTAAGGATTGTATAATCTGGGGGAGGAAAAAAAACAGGTAAACAATAACTTTAAAAAGAACATAGTCACAGCACTAAATGAAAGTACAAAGTATAATTCCATGAAATAACATAAATCAGCATTAATTCTGACTAAGGGAAGAAATCTAGGAAGTTTCCTATAAAGAATAAACTTTAAGGCGGCTTTAGAAGATTTCAGTAGCCTGAAAATGAGGGAAGGACATTCTCAGGTAGAGAACAAAGAAGAGAAGACAAAAATAGATGAAACATCTGTTCGTTTACAGTGACTAGGAGGCTTCCTGCCAGGCCCCAAAACAGACAGCGGGACACTCTATGATCTTCCAACTTTTAACCAAGGTATGTATGGGCCTCCATCTTCATTCTGTGAATTCCAGGAAGAAAAGGAAAACAGTCTCTCTGAATAAATTTTTAGGGAAAAAAATTAAAACTCAGCTACTAGTTGAGAGAAAGAGGAACAAGGGGCAAAGTGCAACTCCAAGTGATAACTGAAGGCACATGACCCATCCTCTCCGGACTGTGTCTCCTGAGATCTGGCTCAAATTAAACCTACTCTGTTGTGAGAGAGCCCAGACCCCACTGCATCAAAATCCATGGGCACAATAAATTATCATGATCTCTCGAGAGCCAGCTGCCTGCCCTGTTGGGTGGTGTGCTGAGAGCCACTTGCTGTACTGAAACCTGAGGACAAGCCATAAGCAAAGTGTCCTGTCTACTTTGACTTCTAAAATACTGAGTTTATACAGAGACTTATGTTGTTTAGTGGAGAGGTGCCTATCACAGGCCCATTATGTTCAATTCAACATGAAATGTAGGACACTCCAGTTGTATAAGAACCCAACTAGCAATAAGCAGCCATAAGCATAGACCGCTTCTGGTCCTTAGAAATTGGATTGCCCTAAAATCCAAATTGTTCCCATTGTTTTTGCAGCAGCATGAACAGGCACTCAGACTTGAGTACCTTGATTTCTTTTAGTAATTATCACAGAGAACATTTATACTCCAAAACATGAGGTATACTCTTTTCCAGAAACAACTTGTTTTGAATATGGTTGCTTTGACGAATGGTTGACATGGTGGTTGCTTTCTCTCTAATCACTGGGTGTTTCCTTGTGAACGTGACTAATGTGAGTGAGTGAGGGAGGACTTTCATGAAAACCACTGTCATCTAACCTGGTAAAGTCAGCAGCAGGAAGAAACAATGCGCCTCAGTCAGCTTCAAGCGGTATTTTCAGGGGAAAATCCAGGCGTGGCAATGGATACAGAGGTGAGTTGCCAGCTACAGTAGACTAAAATGGGCTAGTTATCATGGTCTGGGGTTCACAGCTGGCTTCCCTGGGAAGCTGGGATAGGAAAAATGGGTGCCAACTTGTATTAAGACTTGTATTAAGGACTTTGGGTGAGGATAGGGAAGTCAAATTCACATTCACAGTTGAAAATGTCACTAGGCTCAGCTTGAGGAAAGACTTGGAGGAGGTCAGAAAAGGTACAGAGAACTGTTGAAAGGACTACTGCCACATTCTGGGCAAGAGGTGACAGTGGCTTAGACTGGGACAGGGCAGTGGAGATAAAGCATAGTAGGCCACTTTGAGTAACCGCATGATGACACATTGTTTACTGCAGTGGGGTTTTATACTCCAGTAAGCATAGTGCCCAAACTGTGTAATGATTGTTTTATGAGGGAAAGTTTTATATAAACTGAAATTCAGTCATCAGATCATTCAAAACTAAGAAGACATTTCCAAAAATTTTAAGTTGAATATTTTCAGTGAAACAAGTCAACATCTTACTCTGTAACTATTTAAAAAAAAAAACCAGGGTATTTATTACATTATGCATTATTCAATATATGCTTAAAGCAGGTGATTTATTTGTCAATAACAAGAAGTGCCTATCATTACATACCCTGGCTTGAATGCTGGCTATAAAGCTCACCAGCCTTTTGATCCTGAATAAGCTACTTCACATTTTTATCCTGTAAAATGGGAATCACAATAATATTGGCATCACCAGGCTTCTTGTAACCATCATATGAGATAATGGTGGTAAAATTGCTCTATGTTCCATAAAGCACTATAAGACAAAGGTAGTTATATAAGGGGTCTGGACATATATTTAGTGGGCATAAGCAATAAGTATCTGGTTTATTTAAAATTTCACTTCAAGCCAAATTACCAGGAATAAAACAAAGTGGATATGACTTCAGTAAATATCAAGCCTACTTGGCTCAGAGCAGAGCTATTCCTTATAACATCAGACAGCTCCAGTTTTTAGTAAAGCAATAATTTAGGTCCTATATCATAAAGATCCTACATCAGGCTGGACAGAAAATTGGAGTAGGCTCCATGGGTCTACTTGGCAGCCAAGAGTACAGAGGAAGTAATGGAGGCGTGGATGAGAGAAGCAAGGAAGGGAGTTTTTGGAGAAAAAAACAGCAGAAGAATATGGCGTAAGAGAAAAATATACCAGTAGCCCTGTCCAAAACAGACCTATGACATATGTTCCATTACTTCCTCTCAAAACTCATGCCCACCCATTGCCTTGTAAACCGCAATATCTCAGTCAAAGACACTGACCCTGGACTTGGCCAAGAGACTTTCTCTGGCCAACGGAATGTGAATATGCATGATACACAGTCACAATTGAGCAGGAGCTTTAAGGACCATTGCAAGATTTGGCGTTGTCTCTAAGAAAATGTGGTACATATACACCATGGAATACTATGCAGCTATAAAAAGGAACAAGATCATGTCCTTTGCAGGGTCATGGATGGAGCTGGAAGCCATTATCCTCAGCAAACTAATGCAGAAACAGTAAATCAAATACTACATGTTCTCACTTATGAGTGGGAACTGAACAATGATAACACATGGACACAGAGAGGGGAATAACACACACTGGGGCCTGTTGTGGGGTGGAGTACAGGGAGGGAGATCATTGGGAAAAATAGCTAATGCATGCTGGACTTAATACCTAGGTAACGGGTTGATAGGTGCAACAAACCACCATGGCACACATTTACCTATGTTAACAAACCTGTACATCCTACACATGTACCCCAGAACCTAAAAAGAAAAAAGAAGCCTCCTAGCCACTTCATTCTCCTGCCCTCAACCAGGAGAATGGCATGTCCCAGATGAAAGCTGCTCCTTCTGTCTACATTCTGGGGTAAAAAAAGATACCTGAGACAGGAGCAAAGGCACTACTAACTGGCAGATATATACATGTATATATATATGGAACAAGAATTAAAGCTTGGTTTTTGTGAACCACTGAGATTTTGGAGGTCGTTTGTTACCACAACATTACTGAGTAAAAACTGACTAATTCAGGGGCTCTGAATTTAAAATTTCTATCAAAGTTTTTCACAATCTATGGCTGACTGATAGAAGATACAGAATGAATATATGTAATACCTTAGGGAAGATTGTTCAGTGAAAATTAGATAACTACTTCCTCCTCCTATCACACATCAAAATGATCAATACCAAATGGCAAGAAACAAACAAATCTGTACACCTGTAGACTAAATGACAAATAATTTTAAATAGGAGATAAACTCAAAATCATTAAAATACAGTATTGGCACCCAATGTCATTTCTAAATAAAACAAGCAGCCATTACTAATGGCTAAATAAAACAAACATCTTTAATAATTCTATACACATTCATTAGATTTCACTATTTCATCCCTAAATGCATTTGCTTTCTAAATTCCATCTTTACAAACTAAGCGCAAAAATGATAGAAACTAGTGTGCTTATGTTTGTAGCAAGTACAAAATGTTATTACAGTGCTATATTAGAGGGCTGAAATAACTATGAAAAAGGTATAATGAACTGGGCTTTTTTATGTAGCTATGCTTAAAATGTTAAGTGTGTCTTATGTTCTTCTCAGAGAAGTAAAACTTGGGTAAAACTACTGTAACAAAACAGAATTTCTACCCTAAGTAATGATAAACTTGGCTCAGTTTCACATGATCCAATACGATATAATTTGTCACTAGAAGATTCTAGAGACATGGGTTAAATATCGGAACCACATGAATTACGTGAACATTTTCTGGATTTCATTTTATGAAAGTGCATTGGCTAGATGGACACAAATCCAATTATTAATGTTAATTCTGTTACAATTAAAAGCCAGTACCATATAGTTTTAAGGAGGAGAGAGTAAGGGCATTAGTCACATTTTATAGGTGAGAAAATGGAGGCACAAACAGACTCAAATATCTTACCAAACTAGAAAGTGACAGAGCTTGGATTTGGATCCAGTTCAGACCGACTCCAAACCCATGGTGTCAGCTTCATCTTCAAAATCTGTGTGGTGTTCTCCCCCAAAACATCTGCAGGCTCTCCTAGACCTTACATCCTAACTATAGGCCCAGGGAAAGAGAAAGTACCTTTTCCAGAAGTTCCCACAGCAAAGACAGAGGAGACTTCATTTTTTTTCAGAAGCCCGTTCAAGATTCATGAGTTACATGCCCACCATGCCCACTCATAAATCTAATACCATGGCCGTAGGAAAGGGCTATGCTGACCACCTTAAGCCAAGCAAGGCCATTCTACCCCCAGACCTGGGTAAGGGGCCAATTCTACCCAAATCACATAGCTTGGAGTGGGCCAAGGCTGTAGTTCCCCAAATAGAATAAAAATGGATCCTAGGTACCGAACAACAGATGGCCACCACAGGGGATGTCCCTTGATATTGCCACAATTTGTAGCACAATGCTTTTTGCATATTTTGAATGCATTGTGCTTGCTGAACTCAATTGAATTAAATATCCCATATTGTTCATGATCCACTTTAGCAGGGCAAAGAGCCTCCTGGGCCATTTATCCCCAACCACTGAAATCAACAAAATGAATAGGAAGTTTTTAATAAGCTTTTGATGAGCTACCAATTAAGAAAACCAGGTATCCATTTAACAACAATAATAATTTGTTAATCCATACCAGAAACTTAGGCACAAATGCTATGGTAATAGAAATATTATTGCTATAGGAGCTCGGAGCTTGATTCATTCCCAAGGATCCATGTGGACCATTTGTAATCCCCGAGTCATATTTAAAACCACTATTCTATCTATACGATTTTGTCATGGAGTCCAAAACTTTAAACATTTGCAGAATTTCCATTGGATTGTAGAGTAAGGATTTCAAATATTTCAATAAAAAACATGATGTGTATATAGATTCAATATAAATTTAAGAGGTAAAAGGTAATAATTCTTCAATTTAAAAGACTTACGTGAAACTAATGATAACAGAAATAGCTATTCTATGTGTACTCTGGCCAGGAACCATGCAAAGGTCTTAACATGAATTATTTCACGTAATCCTTATGTCCCTATGTGGTAGGTATTACTGCTACCCATCGGTAAAAATATTGACGTGAAAACTTAGACTTGACCTAGGTCACATAGTGTGGTTGGTAGTACATCTAAAATTCAAACACAGACCTATCTGATGGAGACCTATTTCTAACAGAAAGAGATGGAGAGACAGCAACAGTACTTCTGATCATTGAATCCTCATCTGATTATTCATCCATACATTTTATCTACAAGATGCCTAAATACTAGACACATAAAATGTTTTAGAGGCCATCTCCACTAAGAGTTTCAGCATATTATCTTACACAGCACAATGCATTTACTAGCTGCCACATAGATAATAATTTTTGCTGAGTGGTCCTTAAATGTATATTTTAATCTTCCCCTCTTTGTTTAACCTAGTATAAAAGTTAGAGTAAAACTGTCTCATCAAGCAGGTTTATCTGATGGTCACTTCAGGAAAGATTTAATAAAAATAATAATAATAAGGAACTACCATTTATATAGGTCTTACAATATGCCAGGCACTGTTCTAAATGTTTTACTTACATTAAGTCAGTGGATTCTCTTGACAGCCCTATAATGTAGGCACTTTTTAAAATCACCTTCATTAAGTATAAAAAACATTATTTATTTATACTTGTGTTTTACTTATTTCCTGACTTATTACCAAAGGAATTTGAAGACTTGCAAAATTACATTGAAGAAAATAAAAAGAAAGGAAGAAGGTAAAGAAAGAAAGGAAGAAGGTATAGTAAAATAAAATAATGCTACAGATAATATTATCAGAAAAAATATCCATCAAAAGATTTGTATAGTTGCTGGAGAGGACCATAAATTTAGCTACAAACTGCCTGGCAAACAAAGCAAAAAGCAAAACATAATCAGGCAGAAGATTCACAATGTCCATAATAGGAAAGCAAGCCAGTTGCTTAAGAGTAGCACAAATTTCCCATAAGAAAGTTATTTTCCTACAAGAAAATTATATAATAAAAAATGCCATGTGATACAATAATGTACAAAAGTCCATTTCTACCATGAGTATAAAATGTGGAATATAACTCCTCTTCATCTTTCCATTTCCATTTTCTCCCTCTCCTTCAGTAATAACAGTTTTAATTTTGCTGGGAAGATGACTGTCTAGAGTTTTAAAAAGACCCCATTTTCCAGCTTCTCTGTAGCTAGATGTGGCCATGTTATTTAAAGGGGGAGGCGGCCGGGCGCGGTGGCTCAAGCCTGTAATCCCAGCACTTTGGGAGGCCGAGACGGGCGGATCACGAGGTCAGGAGATCGAGACCATCCTGGCTAACACTGTGAAACCCCGTCTCTACTAAAAAATACAAAAAACTAGCCGGGCGAGGTGGCGGGCGTCTGTAGTCCCAGCTACTCCGGAGGCTGAGGCAGGAGAATGGCGTAAACCCGGGAGGTGGAGCTTGCAGTGAGCTGAGATCCGGCCACTGCACTCCAGCCCGGGCGACAGAGCAAGACTCCGTCTCAAAAAAAAAAAAATAAAATAAAAAAAAATAAAGGGGGAGGCATGTCTTTATCCTGGTCACTCAAATGTAGATGGAAGAAGCTATCCTGGATGATGAGGTAGGCTTGGAAAGGAACATCTGGGCAGCAGAATCCAGGTTGCTAACACTCTGGTGCATAGTTATCTATAATTTCATATTATAGAGAAAGAAACTTCTATGGTGTGTAAGCTACTATTGTTTTAAGTTTTCTATCATTTCTAGGTAACTGAAGAATGAGGGGGACAGAAAACTTCTTTGTATTAGGTGATCAGGGAAGACTTCTCTGAGGAGATATTTAAGCCAAAAAACTGAAGGATTTTATGCTAAGGAGCTATGTACAAGAAGAATGGAGACAAGAACACTCATTGCAGTGGTCACTGTACCTACAAAAGCCTCTAGGCAGGAAAACTTTCACAAGAAGCTGAAGGAAGATTTTTGTGGCTGGAGTGCAGTAAGAAAGGGCAAAGAGAAACATGAGACAAAATCTGACAAAAAGGCAGGAACCACATCATGCAGGGTCTCCTGGGCCATGGTGAAGAGTTAGAATTTGTGTTGGCAGGAATAAGTAGAAAAGGGAATCCTTGTACACTGTTGAAGGAAATGTAAATTACAAATGCCATTATGAAAACCAGTGTGGAGGCTCCTCAAAAAATTAAAAATAGAGCTACCATATGATTCAGCAATCCCACTACTGGGTACACATATCCAAAGAATATGAAATCAGTATGTCAAAGAGATATCTGCACTCCTATGTTCATTACAACATTATTGGCAATACCCAAGATATGGAATCAACCCAAGTGTCCATCAGTGAATGAATGGATAAAGGAAATGTGGTATATAGGCACAATGGAATTACTATTCAGCCTTACAAAAAAAAAAAGAAATATTGTCATTTGCAACAACTTGGATGAACTTGAAGGCCATTATGTTAAGTAAAATAGGCCAAGCACACAAAGACAAATGCCATCTGAGCTTACTTATACATGGAATCTAGAAAACTCAAATTCATAGAAACGGAGAGTAAAATAATGGTTACCAGAGATGAGGGAGTATAGAGATTGGGAAGAAGTTGGCCAAAGGACACAAAATTTCAGTTAGAAAAAGTTCAAGAGATGTGTTGTACATCATGCTGACTATAGTTAATAACAATAGATTGTATACTTGAAAATTGCTAAGAGGATAGATTTTAAGTATTATCACCACGAAAAAATGTTAAGTGTGTGAGGTAATGGATATGCCCGATTTGGCCATTCCACAGTGCACACACATATCAAAACATCACACTTGTACACTACAAATCATATAATTTTTACTTATCTAATTAAAAATTAACTAATTTTAAAACTGTAAAACCCAAGAGCTAAAGAATTAAAAAAGAAAGGAGAGAGAATTTATTCTATAGTCAATGGAAGAATAGTGTCTGGCAAATAGGAGGGGTCTTCAAAAAGTATATGAAAAAATGTATATTATAAAAGAACCATAGATTTCAACTTTTTTACATTAAAATAAACTCATACTAACTTATTATAACATATCTGAACAGAATTTAGTTTGAGGCACTAAGAAGGATAAGACATCAGTTTTAAAAGAGCCCCTATCAAAAACTGGATAACTATATGCAAAAGAATGAAATTGGACCTTTGTTTCCCACTATACAAAAAATCAAATTAAAGTGGATAAAAGATTTCTATAGAAGACCTAAAACAATGAAACTACTAGAATAAAACTTTGGGGAAATGTTCCAGAACATTGGTCTGGGCAAATGTTTTTTTGTGTAAGACCTGAAAAGCACAGGCAACCAAAGCAAAAATATATGATTGGGATTATATCAACCTAAAAAGCTTCTGCACAGCAAAGAAAACAATCAACAAAGTGAAGAGACAACACACAGAACGACAGGAAATATTTGCTAAGTATTCATCTGACAAGGGATTAATAACCAGAACATATAAGGAGTTCAAACAACTCAATAGCAAAAAAAAAAAAAAAAAAAAAAAGTATCAAAAAACAAAAAAAAAAAAAAAAAAAAAAAAAAAAAAAAAAAAAAAAATCAGATGAAAACTTGGGCAAAAGGTTTGAACAGACATTTCTCAAAAGACATACAAATGGCCAAGAAGTATATGAAAAAATGCTCAACATCCCTAATCATCAGAGAAATGCAAATGAAAACCCCAGTGAGACATCATCTCACCACAGGCAATAACAGATGCTGGTGAGGATGTGGAGAAAGGGGAGCCTTCACACACTGTTGGTGGAAATGCAGATTTGTACAGCCTAATGTACAGTATGAAGGTTCCTAAAAAAACTAAAGGTAGAACTACCATATGATCCAGTAATTCCACTACCTGGTATATATCAAAAAGAAAGGAAATTAATACATCAAAGAGATATCTGCACTCCCATGTTTATTTCAGCACTACTAACAATAGCAAAAACACCACATCAAGCTAAGTACCCATAAACAGATGAATGAAGAAAGAAAATGCCATATATATACAGAGTGAAATACCATTCAGTCGTAAAAATGAATGAAATGCTATCACCTGCAGCAACATAGATGGAATTGGAGACCATTATGTTAAGTGAAAAAGTCCAAGTATAGAAAGACAAATATCATATGGTCTCACTCATATGTAGGAGCTAAAAAAGTAGATCTCATGAAGATAGAGATTGGTAGTTATCAGAGGCCAGGAAGGGGAGAGGGGAGAAGAGGGGAAGAAACAAATAGGATATAAATGTATTTATTCCCACCAAACTACACACTTAAAAACGGTAAAGATGGTAAATTATGTATGAATATTTTAGAACAATAAAAAATATTTTTTTTGAAAAAGAACCCCCATCAGCGCAACATGAATTCTGCTAAAATTGAAACAAGAACAAACATCAAATTTAGGGTGAAGCTTGGGAAGAAGAATGGTGAAATCATTGCTACTTTATGAAAAGTCTACAGTGACAATGCCCCAAAGGAATCAGCAGCTTACAAGTCGATAACTAATTTTAAAAAGGGACAAGACAAAGTTGAAAATGAAGCTTGCAGTGGCAGGCCATCCACATCCATCTGTGGGGACAAAATTCACTTTGTTCATGTCCTAATTGAAGAAGAGTGACAATTAACAGCAGAAGAAATAACCACACCATAGATATCTTGATTTGTCAGTTTATGCAATTCTGACTAAAATATTAAAGTTGGGCAAACTTTCCACTTGATGGGTGCTAAAACTATTGTGCCCAGATCAGCTGCAGACAAGAGCAGAGGTTTCAATGAAAATTTTAAACAAGTGGAATCAAGATCCTATTGCATTTCTTTAAAGAACTGTAACAGAAGATGAAACATGGCTTTCCAGTATGATCCTGAAGACAAAGCACAAGCAAACCCATGGCTACCAAGAGGTGGAAGTGGTCCTGTGAAAGCAAAAGCTGACCAATGAAGAGCAAAGGTCATGGCAACAGTTTTTTGGGATGATCAAGGCATTTTGCCTATTGTCTTTCTACAGGTGAAAGAACAATAATATCTGCTTATTATAAGAGTGTTTTGAGAAACGTAGCCAAAGCTTTAGCAGAAAAATGCCCAGGAGGGCTTCACCAGAAAATCCTTCTCCACCACAACAATGCTCCTGCTCATTCAGCTCATCAAACAAGGGCAATTTTACAAAAGTTTCAAAGGAAAATAATTAGGCATCCACCTGAAAGTCCTGATTTAGCTCCTTTTGATTTTTTTGTTTCCTAATCTTAAAAATTTGTAAAGGGCACCCATTTTTCTTTAGTTAATAATGTAAAAAAGACTGCAATGATATGGTTATATACCTAGGGTGCCCAGTTATTTAGGGATAAACTAAATGGCTGGTATCATCACTTACAAAAGTGTTTTGAACTTGATGGAGCGTATGTTGAGAAATAAAATTTACATTTTAATTTTATTTTAATTCACTTTTCCACAAACTTTTGAAGCTCCTTCATAGTAGCCCCTCAAACATTTGCTGAATGGGTTTTAAGAGGTGTCTTAAAAGGTAATTGTGCGATGATAATTTTCTAGGCAGGAGGACCTTCAGGGAGCCATGTGATGGAATTTCCATAGAAAAAAAATAGTTTTCCAGTTATGGAGTAGAGGAGAGACAGACTTGAAAGTAGTGTAACCAGCTGAAAAGAAAGGCCTAAACAAAGATGATGGAGATGGCCAGCCCTGATTTCATAGAAGAGAAAAAGAAGTGGCTGAATCTGCAATATATTTTAGAAATAGAATCAACAGTTTACATTGAATGATTTGATAAGGGAGTATAAGAGGAGTGCAATTAGAAAAAGGAAAGAAGGAGTTGATGAGGATTGAATAACAAAGAGTTAAAGGACAGAATCTCTGCCAAAAACCTGAAGTGAATATGTGTTCCATGTTATCAGTTCATGGCAGGATAATACATATTGACACCACAGGTGATACTCTCTTACAAAATAATAACAACTAACAAGGACATATGTCTGTATCTGTGGCCACCCTCCTTCTGCTGATTGGTTGCCAATGAGCTCAGATTTTTCCCAGAATACAGTTGCCCAAAACAGGCAAATGGGTAGTCAAGTCCCCAAACATTCAAGCATACCTCATCTTATTTGCTTTGCCTTATTGTGCTTCACAGATGAACACGTTTTTTACAAATCAAGTTTGTTGCAACCCCACATCAAGCAAGTCTATTCATACCATTTTTCCAAGAGCAGTTGTTCACTTCATGTCTCTGTGTCATATTTAGGTAATTTTTGCGTTATTTCCAGAATTTTCATTTTTGCTATATCTGTTATGATGATCTGTAGTCAGTGAGCTCTGATATTGCTATTGTAATTGTTTTGGAGCACCATGAACTGCACCCATATAAGAAGAGAAACCTAATCAATAAATGCTGTTTGTGTTCTGACTGGTCTGGAAGGTTGATGGAGCAGTCAGAACACAAACAAAGTTTATTGATTAGGTTTCTCTTCTTATATGGGTGCAGTACATGGTGCTCTCTCCCTCTCTTCAGGGTTCCCTATTCCCTAAGATACAACAACATTGAAATTAGGCCAATTAATAACCTACAATGGCCTCTTAGTGTTCATGTGAAAGGAGTCACACATTTCTCACTTTAAATCAAAAACATGAAATGGTTAAGCTTAGTGACGAAGGCATGTCAATAGCCAAGATAGGGCAAAAGCTAGGCCTCTTGTGCCGAACAGTTAGCTAAGTTGTGAATGCAAAGGAAAAGTTCTTGAAGGAAATTATGAGTGCTGGCTGGGTGTGGTGGCCCATTGCTGTAATCCCAGCAATCTGGGAAGCCGAGGTGGGAGGACTTCCCACCTTGAACCCAGGAGTTGGAGACCAGCCTGGGCAACATAGTGAGACCCAGTCTCTACAAAAAATTTAAAAATTAACTGGGCATGGTGGCATGTGCCTGTAGTCCCAGCTACTCAGGAGGCTGAGGTGGGAGGATTGCTTGAGCTTGGGAGATCAAGGCTACAGTAAGCCAGGACTGCACCAAAGCAGTGCAGCCTGGGTGACAGAGCAAGACCCTGTCTCCAAAAAAAAAAAAGTGCTAGTACAGTGAACATGTGAATGATAAGAAAGCAAAATAGTCTTATTGCTGATAGGGTGAAAGTTCTGATTGTCTAGACAGAAGATCAAACCCCCTACAACATTCCCTTAAGCCAAAGCCTAAACCAGAGGAAGGCCCTAACTCTCTTCAATTCTATGAAGGCTGAAAGAAGTAAGGAAGCTACAAAAGAAAAGTTATTGCAATCTTTCAAGCTTTTTCATTTTTACTATATCTGTTATGATAACCTGTGATCAGTGAGTTCTGATATTACTATCATAATTGTTTTGGGGCACCATGAACTGCACCGTATAAGCTAGCAGAGGTTGGTTCATTTAAGGAAAGAGGCCATCCCATAACGTGAAAGTGCAAGGTGAAGCAGCAACTGCTTATGTAGAAGCAATAACTAGTTATCCAGAAAACCCAGTTAAGACCATTGAGGTATGTCACTACACTGAACAACAGATTTTCCATGTAAACAAAACAGTCTTCTATTAGAAGATCTAGAACTTTCATAGCTAGAGAGAAGTAAATGCCTGGATTCAAAGCTTCAAATGGACAAGCTGACCTTCTTGTTGGAAACTAATGTTGGAAACTATGACTTTGTTGCAGCCAACATTCACTTACCTTTCCAAAAATCATAGGGCTTTTAAGAGCTATGCTAAATCTACTCTAACAGTGCTCTATAAATGAAACAACAAAGCCTGGATGACAGCGTATCTGTTTAGAACAGATATGGTTTATTAAACAGTATGGTTTAGTAAATATTTTAAGCCCACACTTGAGATGTAGTGCTCAGAAAAAAAAATCCTTTCAAAATATTACTGCTAATTGACAAGGCACCTGTTCACTCAGGAGTTCTGATGAAGATGTACAAGAAAATTAATGTTGTTTTCATGCCTGCTAATACAACATCCAATCTGAAGCCCATGGATCAAATAGTAATTTCAACCTTCAAGTCTTATTACTTAAGAAATATATTTCATAAGGCTATGGCTGCCATAGATTGTGATTCCTCTGAGGTATCTAAGCAAAGTAAATCAACAACCTTCTGGAAAAGATTCACCATTCTAGATTCCATTAAGAATACTCATGATTTATGGAAGGAGGTAAAAATATCAACATTAACAGGAGTTTGGAAGAAGTTGATTCCAACCCTCATGGATGACTTTGAGGGGTTTAAGACTTCAGAGGAGGAAGTAACTGCAGATGTAGTAGAATTAACAAAAGAACTGGAATCAGAAGTGGAGCCTGAAGATGTGACTAAATTACTGCAATCTCATGATAAAGCTTTATCGGATGAGGAGTTGCTTTTTATGGATGAGAAAATAAACGAGTTTCCTGAGATGGAATCTACTCCTGGTGAAGGTGTGTGAACATTGTTGAAATGACAACAAAGGATTTAGAATATTCCATAAACTTAGTTGATAAGGCAATGGCAGGGTTTGAAAGAACTGGCTCCAATTTTGGAAGTTCTACTGTGGGAAAAATGCTACCAAACAGCATCACATACTACAGAAGAATCTTTCGTGAAAGAAATATCATTCATTGCAGCAAACTTCATTGTTGTCTTATTTTAAGACCACCCTAACCTTTAGCAACCACCACCCTCATCAGTCAGCAGCCATCAACATCAAGGCAAGACCGCCACCAGCAAAAAGATTACAACTTGCTGAAGGCACAGATGACAGTTAGCATTTTTAGCAATATATTAATAGTATTTATAAATTAAAGTATGTTCATTCTTTTAGCCATAATGCTATTACACACTTAATAGACTACATAACTTTTATATGTACTAGGAAGCCAAAAAATTTTATTGTGATACTTTACCGTGGTGCTCTGGAATCAAAACCCACAATATCTCCGAGGGATGCCTGTACCTAGAAGAATCTAAATGATAGAGACATTGCCTAGTCCTCAAGGAATTTAAAATGTAAATACTTAATTAGCTTAGTACATTAGCCTACAAAAGAATAAAAGTGAACAGTGCTAAAACTGTGATTTAGCCAATGAGAGCTTCTGGGATCAGAGAATTCAAAATCCCTATATCTTCATCTTGTCTTTCTCTCTCTCTTTCTCTTTCTTTTTTTCCTCCAATCCCCTCAACTGTGATCTGCTTTCCTGAGGTCCGACCTTAATAGCCTATTCTGCTTGTTAAGTTGTATGTCTTTTGGCAAGTCACTTAAGCTCTCCAAGCTTCCATTTCCTTATCTAAATAACAGCAAAATCACAGGAATGTTGTTTGGATGAAATGAGAATGCGTACTTAAAACTGTTGTGTACATTTGATAACCAATGTAGAAATAAAACATCTTCTTTTAATACCTTCCCATTTCCCTACTTCCCCTAATTCACAATTTTTTGAAAGATCTATCCTTCCATTTATCTCTCTCTTTTTATAATACTTTTGTTGAGGTTAAATTCACATGTCATACAATTCCCTCATTTGAAGTGTTCATTTAAAGGTTCTTAGTATTTCATAGAGTTATGCAGCCATCACCACAATAAATTTTGAAAGGTTTTAATCACCTCTACAACAAACACAGTAATCACTCTGCATCTGCACCCTCCACTGGCAAAGTGGGGTTGCCAAACCCCTGGTAACTACCAATGTACTTTCTATTTCCATGTATTTGCCTATTCTATACATTTTATATAAATGGAATCATATAAAATGTGGTCTTTTGTGATTGGCATTTTTCATTTATCCTAATGTTTCTGAGGTTTTATCATGCACCAGTACTTCATTCATTTTTATAGCCAAAGACTATTCTGTTGTATGGCTATACCACTTTTTAAAAATCTATGCATCAGTTGCTTGAGGACCTGTCTTTGTATTCCATGCAGTGCCTCACCTGATGCCAGTGAGGACTGTGAGCCCCTGATGTCAGCACCTGTGCCTTACTCATTTCTATATCAACACCACCTGCACAGCAACTGGCATATAGAATGAATGAAAAAATTATGGCTCAAAACCATTTATTGAAAATGATATATATGTTGAGGGCAAGATTTAGAGAAATGCAAACATATAGATTCAGATTGGATGTTTCACATATTAACTCTTAGCACTAATAAATTTTTCCAAGGCAAATAGATTGCTTTCTTCAATGCAGCCTGGACATCTTAATTTGGAATTAAGCTCTCCTGGAGCCGCCATCCATCCAGAGTCCCCTCACAGTTTTGTGGCCAAAGCTTTTCGCTTTCCAGCTTCTGGTCTTTCCAGTGAAAAATGTGTTGTTTCCAAAATAATTAGAAGAAGAAAGGCAGTTACTTGCCTTCACAGCATTCGTAATCTCCAATCTAAGTGATAAAGAGTCCTTGTGATTTTGTATTCCATTGACAGGAGGAAACAATAGAACTTCAGGAAACCAATCAATTGGCTTTCTGTTCATTAAAAAAATTAAAATCTAATTTATATGAAATTGGATTTATTGTTTATATCATCCTTGATTTAGGTAAGTGGACAAAATAATGCCCCCCAAAATATGTTATTTGTTCAAAAAATATTTAATACTTTGGTAAGACCTAAAGAAACTATATATATATATGTGCGTGTGTGTGTGTGTGTATATGTATGTGTATATATATGTATGTGTGTGTGTGTATATATGTATATAGATGACAGTCCTTAGTCTAAAGTGGCATAAATTAATTGGACAAGATAAGATAATTTATCATATGTACCACAATTTATCATATGTACCACCTATTATAGTGCTGGAGTATCCATCGCTGAAAGAACTTGATCTACCCAGGTGTCAAAATTAAAAGCCTATAGGCTCTGCCCTACCTAGGGCCCTATTAGTAAGACAGATTCTCTGGAATAGTGTAATGCATGTTTTCTGGGATCTGAAATGCCAGGGGTTATAAGTCCTAGGCAGCAGAGTGAGCTGCCATTTTCCCACCCATTCCCACCTCCCGCCCTCTCTTTCTGAGGCCAGTTTAACTGCAAGACCCAGGCCCTGGTTTTCATCGACATTTCCTCAGGAAAGCAAGCCCAGCTCTGAACACCAAACTGATAGTTGGCTATCCTGAGTTCCCCATTTAATTCCTACCTGTCTTTTGGGATTGGCTTCTCCTTCCAAAATCTAATATATCAGCTCACAGAATATGTTCTGATCTGTAAGTAAAGTAACAGCAGGGCATCAAGAATTGTCACATTATCCCCGAACCATCACAGTCACTAGGCAAGCACTGTCTTCTCATCTTGGAAAGGTACTTTAGAAAGACTGTCAATGTGGACAGTACCAGAGTTCTTTGCCTCACCCTCCAACCGCAAATTTAGTGATCTGGGTACTAATCTCTGTTAGTACCCCAGGCCTCACCCCTCCCAGTCTTGGCTTATTCTCTATTTCCCACCAGAAGTGCCTAGAATATCTCTTGATTACATAGAAGAATGGTTGAGTTGGAGTTGAGGCTTGAGTTAGGAAGTGGTAAAGTTATGCTGACATTGGAGCCAGTTCCAGAAGGCCTCCACCTGCCATGCTGAAGCTTTCGGGCCTTTTCCTGTTGTCACTACGGAAAAGGAGGAAAACTGAAAGTTTCCGAGTAGGAGATAAACAAAATGAAATCACTTTATTTTATAACCACATCCTTCTGACCTAACTCCACAGGACCAATATCACAGGAAGAAGTCTCACTCTATTTGAGTGAGGACCCATATTACTGTCAGGCTTGATGACAAACATTTTGGCTTTTTTAAAAAAAACAAAACAAAACAAAACAAAAAACAGGAATGTTATTTCATTCTTATAAAGAGAAGAAACAACATGTGGTCAGAAAACCAGACACCAGCTCAGCTTGAGGGAAAAACCTTCAGAGAGACTCAGCATTTTCTGCACCCAGCCTCTTATTTGCTTGTCTCTTAGCTGATCTAGTGGCAATCCCTGCTTTCCTCCCATGTGAAGCCTGCTGCACCAGGTGCTGTAAGGATTTTAAGAAAGATCGTGAAGGCCCTATCCCTGTTGCCGAAGACAAAGACATTGTTACCTAAAGATTTCTTCTAACCACTCTATCATTCCCTTACCTCACCTACCTTTGTCTGGCTTTATATTTGCAACTAAGTCACTCAAAACAATCTGCCTAAGAGCAGAGATCCTACCTCCCAATCATACTAACATTTTGATCCCTCAAGGAATATTTTACAGCAATTACTTTCAAAGAGAAAAGTTCTTTATTATGCATGGGGCGAGAGACATAGAATAACAGCATTTTTTTCCCATAAACAGCCCCTATAAATTAATACATGCTTCATTTTTTAAGGTGCTTTTAATCCTTTTAAAAATTAATGTAAACTTAAATGTATTTAAACATGAATGGCTGGGAAACATTTTTGGTATGGCATATAAACCCAGTGCAAGTGCCAAAGAATCTTGAAAGCAGACAAAGCTCTGAGAAGTTATGATGCTGGTTTTATTTGAGGGGAGGTGGGCAGAACAATAACCTGTGCAAAAAAACTATCCTGGAATAAAGTCATTTTCTTAAATGCATATTTGCTAGATTAGAATATTAAAAGAACCTATCTGGTAAAATGTAATAATTCTCCATGGGTACTCCAAAGAGAATTGCCTCATAAGAATGTACAATTGTGTATGAAAACAATCCACAAAGAAAGGAAACACTGGATTAATATCCCAATATCAGAATCACTAATGTGGATTTCTAAATAAAGCCCATAAACAAACATTTGGCTTGTATTCCAGTTCCTCTCTCTACTTCCTCCAATTTTTATAGTCACTCATGGGAAACTCTGCTTTATGTACCATAAATAAGCATAAATATTGGATTTATTCCCCAAATACTTTCATATCCTTACCAAAAACACATTTGGATAAATATCTATACATGTTGCAAGAAGTTAGTGGCCCTTGGCCTATTATTTGAAAGGTTAGATCAACAAGTCAGCAAATTATTTTAAATTGGTTACCAAGACTTGAATATATGTATAAACTACCTGGAAATAAAATTCATTTATTAAAATGATTATAACAGAGATTTTTTTGGTTTTCTAATTCTACCTCATAAATGCAAATATCTTCATAATATACTATACCAGCAAAATATTTCAGTATCTCTCACACTTTCTTCTACATTTTCATTTATTTTAGTACTGTTTTGCTTATGAAAACAATCAAATTGTCTATAATATCACTTTGATGAATTCTTAATGACCATCAATATTTATATACCCAATTAGGTTTTCTTCCATTTTGTTTCAAATAATACAGTAAAGGTTAGTAGAAACTAAAAATAATGATGAACAGAGACAGTGAGAGTGGGCCAAGGGCCTGGTGCTTGCTCTGTCACCTAAAAATAAGGTATAGACTCCATTCTTCTATAATCAAGAGAAGATAATTATTTTTTTAAAAATAGGTTTATGAAATTCTAGAAAGAATATCATACAGATAATGTGCTGTAGTTCAGATTTTAAGACTCGAGGAAAACGAATTTTAGATGCAGTGAAATGCTTGAGTCTTACAAAGTTCCAAATGAGGACATTAGTAGATTTCTAAAGACCCAGGACATTAATATTTCATTAGCTTAAACTTGAAATATTTCTGTGGTAACCCAAAATTACTTTATCAGATTCTAAAAATAAGATTCAATTACAACACCATTTTGATATTTAGCCTTCTCCAGAAAACTGGATAACATTTCTCTAGATGTCTATGTTAACCTCTACTTGGCTTGCCATTTTAACATTTCTAGATGCAATGAACTCTAGTGTACTGTAGAGGACCCAAAGCCAAATAAAACAAGATCCATGTTTTCAAAAATTTTATACACTGGTTAGCAATTGCTTCAATGAGAACTAACAGAGTGAAAGGATTGACAAGACTATAGTTGTCTCTCATGAGCAGAGGAAGTTCTAACTAGATGCTGTAAGGAGTCAGGTGAACATACCAATGCAATGCTGACACTATCCTTAAAGTTGAAGGTGAATATATTTTATCCATTTGGTTTGGTTTACATTGCTATATTCAAGAGCTGAGAAACAACACTCTTCCAATGACATAATAATAACTTATGTATGTGAACTGCTTTACTAGGTACAGAGTGCTTTCGCATCATAGTTTTATGCGTGTCTCATGGTTATCCTATCCAGTAGATGGGTCTAGGTCTCCATTTTCTATCTGAGACACATTAACCAACTTGTCCAAAGTTACTCTAACCACTATGTGAGAGACTGGGATTCAAATAGTCTTTCTTCCCTTGCATTCTTTCCACAATCTCTCACGTCCTCAACACTCCCTTTGGCACTCCCAATCACTGATTCTACAAACATTTATTGACCATCAGCAACATGCTGGGCACCAGGGTATAAAAGTGTGTAAGAGATGGTCCCTAACCTCTTTGGGGGAAGACAAACCCATAAAGAACTACTTATAGTGAAATCTGGTGAGAGTATACTGACAAAGTTAATAGCCAGGGATACCCAAAGGAGCCCCAATGTGAAAGGGATGGGTAGAAATCAGGGAAAGGCTCTTGGAGGAGGTGAATTCCAAACTGAATCTTCAATGATAAAGAGGAGTTAACCAAATGAGTGAGGGAGGAAATGGGAGTCCCAGGGAAGGCTGGGGTAGGGAGCTACTCCAGGCAAGTGCTCAGCATAAGGAAACAATAATAAAGAGAGAAACAGTAAGGTGCGTACGGGGGACGACTTAGCAAGTTGGGTGTTTACTAGAGTGTAATGCTCAATGCAAGAGATGAAGCCATAAAATTCATTACTCGAAGCTGAAACTGAAATATATAGCCTATAAAGAAGAAACATTTTGTTTTGTAAAGAATATTCCTCCTTTCTCTTTCAAAATTGCATTTTCTAATTTTTTCATGAGGGAACTATTTTTACCCAGTTCCGTTTTTTTGAAGTATAATTTATGTATAATGAAACTGATTGATTTTTCAGTGTATGCTTCCATAGGTTTTGACAAATATATATAGAATCATGTAACCACCACACAATCAAGAGAGAGAATATTTCCATTACTTCAGAAAGTTTCCTCATACCTCTTACAGCCAATCTCTCCCCTGACCCCTGAAAACCACTATCTGATTTCTGTCCCTAAAGTTTTGCCTTTGATAGAATTTCACAGAAATACAATCATATGGTATGTACTGTTTTGTGTCTGTCTTCTTTCAGTTAGCATAATGCACTTGAGACTTGTCTGCATTATTGTGTTCCATTTCATTGCTGGGTAGTGTTCCATTGTATGGAGGTATCACAGTGTGTTTACTCATTCAGCAGGTGATCAACATAAGAAACTTGCCAGTTTTTACCTATGATGAATAAAACTACGGAGAATATTCACCTATAAGCCTTTGGGTAGACTTGTGTTTTCATTTTTCTTAGGTAAATACCTAAGCGTTCAGTTGCTGAGTTCAATATATGTGTAATATATGTATATTATATAAATATATTATATATATGCTTCAATATATCCATAATAAGCATATAATTGAAAACATTGACATCACGGGGCAATAATTCCTTATTCTCATTAAAGAACCTTTTGGTCAAACAGCTCAAAGCACTTCTTTTTTTTTTTTTTTTT
>NW_016806225.1:1215214-1234481 GCF_001698545.2 Rhinopithecus bieti | reverse complement strand
TTTTTGAGACGGAGTCTCGCTCTGTCACCCAGGCTGGAGTGCTGTGGCCGGATCTCAGCTCACTGCAAGCTCCGCCTCCCGAGTTCACGCCATTCTCCTGCCTCAGCCTCCCGAGTAGCTGGGACTACAGGCGCCGCCACCTCGCCCGGCTAGTTTTTTGTAGTTTTTAGTAGAGACGGGGTTTCACCATGTTAGCCAGGATGGTCTCGATCTCCTGACCTCGTGATCCGCCCGTCTCGGTCTCCCAAAGTGCTGGGATTACAGGGTTGAGCCACCGCGCCCGGCCTCAAAGCACTTCTTAAACTTCCTGCCCATTGCATGTATTTTGCGTTAATAGTACAAATTTATGTATCCCCTTGCAGTTTTCAAAGCACATTCATGTGCATGATCTTATCTTACCCGTATAGCAACTCCATAAAACAGTCCTAGTTGACATTCACCAGGCACAACCTTACAGCACCAGGCACAACCTTATGGGATGCATATGCCATCTGTCTGATAACAGCCATGTCCCACTCCCATCAGATATTTTGAATATCACTTCTGGAAGTAGATACTATTGACCTCATTTGAGGGTGAGGAAACAGAGGCTAAAAGATGTTAACAATTTTGGTCACCATGAGACCCTGGAAAAACATAAGAACAAAGGATTCCTACCTAAACCTTCTGGAGTTCCTGCCTTTCCACATCTTATGGCCACCATAAGGAGTAAACAGGTGAGTTTACAGCATATTTGAGCTACAATTCGATTGAAAAAGAGGATACCTTTCCTCCTACATGCCTTAACATGAGGAGTTTTATCCCCTGATGTTCCCAAATTCAACTCTAGAGAATTTTAGCAAAAATAAATTGAATTTCTCTCTCTAAGGAGCGACAGGAAAACAACATCAGAAATGCCAGAAGCCTCCATCTTTGAGAGGAGAGGTCTGTAAGCCAAATTCTGTGATGACAAGGATCAGGGACTTTCCATGCTCTGTGTAGCCAGGCTCACTCTGATCTCATAATAATCTCTCCCAAGAGCAAGCCTGGACACCTGGCGGCTGCAGCTAAACTCCCAAGCTTCACGTCACTATTTCATGAATTTTATTTTTCTTTCTTTAACTCAAAAAAAATGTAGGTATTTTAAAGGGAACTTTTCCTCCATTTTTCATAAAATATAGCTATATAGTCAAATCCTATCAACCTTCCTAAATATCACCAACTAATAAACATTTAGTTTGGTAAAACTAAATAGAATATGAATGAGGACAAACTTAACATTATCTGGATTCAACAGCAACTCTAAGATACAGTCATGATCTCAGTAGAGGGACTTGTAAAAATAACAGCAGCACGGAATCCCAGCTTTGTCCAAGGCCACAAAAAGTGTGCTTTTCTTTGAGAAGTGTGAATCCCTCACATATGTTCACCTTGACATTGTCTCTAGTCTCAGGCTTAACATATTCAACTGTTTGACAAACTGAAGTGGGAAAAGAGCCTTTCAAATATGAATACAGATATACAGTACTTTGTTTTCAAGGTTGGTTTGAGTCTGAGTGCGATCTGTCTTGACAACTTACTATCTAAAACTGACCCTATGTATTTTATATCACTGATTTCAAAACTGAGCTTTAGAGAAACTAGTTGTACTTACCTTCATGAAGCAAAAGTTTCTTTAGAAGAAAGGGTCAGAAGTTGCAGGATAAATACCTCCAAGGTGTATATAGTTTAGTGAAAAGAGCAAAGAGCATTTACCACACAGGTGTAAAAGGAATGTGCATACAATATGCTTCTATATCACCAGCTGTCATGAGGATTCATAGGGTTACTATTAAGAGTAGTTTTCTCTGGCCACAGGAACAAGGGATCAGGGATCAGTAGTGTGATAAAGGCTTACTTTCCCTTGCACTGCTCGAATTTATTGTGGTCATATGTTAATTTCCTGTCCTTATTTCCCCGTTTAAGAAAATGGTGAAATGTGTCAATCATATAACAAATAGAGATAATATAAAACATACTTCAATTCCCTTAAAACTTAATATTTTGTCCTTTTAAATTTTTTTACCTTTAATGCTTGTGGGTACATAATAGGTATATACATTTATAGGGTATATGAGATATTTGATGTAGGCATGTAACATATAATAATCACATCATGGAAAATGTGGTATCCATCCCCTCAAATATTTGTTTTTGCTTTCATTTTTTTTTTTACTTAAATACATATCCATAGAATGCAAATCTCTGATGCTTTATCTCCCCCATCTCATTCTCTTCCTTCTCTAGACATAGCACTTGTTATCTAAATACACTATTCAACATGTGAATGAATGCATTTATACTTTCACTATACATAATTGCATAAATATAGTATCATTTGCATGTTCTTTAATGTCATCTAAATTGTATGACACTGTACCTATAATTCTCAACACACCTATTAAATTCAATGTTGTTTAAGTTAGGCTGACATACATAACTAGAGTTCATCCATTTTAACTGCTTTCTAGTATTTCCTTGTGTAAATCTAACCTGGTTTACCACTCTCCCTTAATAATAATTTCTTATTTTTACAAACAACACTGTAATAAATATGCTTATACAAGTCTGTCTCGGTACTGTGGAAGAGATTTTTTAGGGTGTGAGCCTAGAATCAGGACATGCTCATTTGCATTTAGTAGCTCTCTAAAGTGGCTGTAGGAGCAACTCATACCCTCAGTAGCACTTAGAGTTTCTGCTTTGCCAAATATTTTGTTAGAGCCAAACTTTTATATTAAAGGTAAATATTATCTCAATTTTATTATATTTTCCAATAAATAAGTTGAGGAAGGGAGTAGTGTGAGGCTCTAAGATGTCACCAAGACACAACAAGACAAACACACAGCCAAACCTACATTGCCTGCCAAAACAGCAGCAAAATTCACGAACGTTGTGCTAGCCTCATCCCCTCCTCCACCCCACCTCATGCTGGTGACAGCTGATTCCCCAACTCTAAATCCTAGGTTGGTTCCGTACCCAGACATCAGTATTCTGCTTAAAAGGGCTCTAATGGCCACTCCTATGAAATCCTATGACTGATCCATTGCCAGAAGTAACTCAGATACAGACTCTAGAACCACCCAGAAGGTCACATGCAAACCCTGTTACTGGCTCCGTCCAGCTAGTTCTCATCCCTACCAAGTTCTATGGTGGAGGGAATGTAAGAGACTATCATCACTACAGAAATAAACCCCACAACAACCAAATGAGGTCATCTAGTGTGACCAAATCTGCATGAGGGAAACAACAGAGAGGTCCCAAGTTTCAGAAACTAATGGAAAAATTTCCACTAGGGACAACTTACAGTGGGGTGAAAGTCTGACTCAGCAATTATTATTGTAATGGAATCAAATTCACTGACTAACAACTGAATGGTAAGGAAACTGATGGCATTGACTGTGCATAGCTTAGCAAATATTACACACAGGAAAAAATGAAATAACTGTAGTATCCAATAATAAAGAACTCCTGTAATGAGCCAGGCTCTGAGTGCGGTAAACACATTATCTCATTTTGCCCTGACTCCAAACCTGTGAGGTAGACACTAGTATTATTCCCATTTCGCAGAAAATAAAACAGAGCCTTTGAAAGGCAAAATAAGTTGATAAAGGTCACACTGTCATTATTAATTGGATCAGGAAAGCCAAGTCCTGAACAATTATGCTATACTCTCATTTAAAAGAGGGGAAGCATTCACAAGATATTACAAATGTACATAAACATTTAAATGCACAGAAAAAAACAGAGTATGCAAACAGACCAAAATATTCACAGCTCTTATCTTCAGGCAATAGAATTTCATGGAATTTTATTTTCCTACTTGTGCTTTTCTTTATTTTTCAAATTTTTATATATGTTACATTCTAAGTACATTGCTTTTATGATCAGAAAAACATTGTTTTAAAAGGCTGCACGAAACTTACACTTCCTGCTTGCACATCATTAGCTATGTTTTTGTTCAGGTCAGTTATATCACAGGTAATGCCCACAAACAGGTGCTTAATGAATGTTCTTCAGATGAAAGTACTGCATACATGCAGTCTGAAGGCAAATGTCCTATTCCATGAACTAAGGGAGAAAACCAAACCGTATCAGAAAACAAAGCACTGAATGTGTTATGGTAATTTCTCCCATATAGTATAGAAAATGTATTTAAAAGTAAGGTTGAGGAGAGTACAATATGGTGGTGTGAACTTAAAAAAAAAACAGCTTTTTGTAAATAGTTTTGTCACTAAACACCCCATTTGCCTTAACGTCCTTTGAATCATAGTAAGACTGACATAGTTTACAAAAAACCACAGTGTAAAAGACAAATGGAACATTAGTAGGCAACAGGGTAATGATTCTCCGTGACAGTGAGAATAGAAATTATTTCACTGATGACTACGTGACCAACTGAGTATGAACCGTTGTTTGGTTTACTAGATTTTTTTAAATTAAAAAAACTAGAAATTTTCCTGAAAAGAAAACTTTTAGAAATTCTTGTATCAAATAAAATTATACTACTACTAATAATAATATTTATAAATAAAATAGAAACTAACCCTAGATAGTTCAGAGAATTTTTATAACTTTGTCCTAATCACATTAGTTAGCAACAAAAATTAAAACTCAAAACTCGTCATTCCCAGTTCTCTGTGCTTCTACTAAAAGATAACAGATTACCATCTAATAACCTCCCTCCCCTTCTTTCCTAACTCTAGAAATAATTTCTGTCCTAAGAAGTGTAAGAGCACACAGAGCTTTAGCAAAGTTTTCTATAGTCCACCTGCGTACCTTTCCAGTCCCAGCACCATCCATTTATTTCGCCTCTCTGTGAACCTGCTCCTCCAGTCATTGAGCAAACACATCTTATACTCTCACAACTGCATGCCTTGGCTTTTCTAGTTTCCTGTCCTAAGAATACCTTTTTCCCCTCCTCAGCCCCAGTAAATCCTTCATCCTTCAATGTCACATCTCTTTGAAGGCTCGTTCAACCCACAAACAGAATTATTATTCCTCCTCTTCTCCGTGTTCCCATGTTACACCAGTGCTATCTCCTCATTTAACTCATCTGTGTATCATCACCACTTTGACCTGGGCACACAGTGGATGCCAATGCAACAACCAATTACTGATCACCTACCAAGTGGCAGGTGCTATCTTCAGGACTTGGGAGACAGAGACTACAGGCAGCCCTTGCCATAATCAAGCTCACAGTATGTTGACCTGACAGATAACTAAGCAGGGATCACTGTTGTGGCAGTATTAGTAGCAGATACTGATAAGTTTGTAGAATTTAACTGAAGAAAATAAGAAATGCCACATGGGTGGGATCAGTGACTACACTGGTCCATTGTTATCACTCTGTTACACTTGTAAGCATTGCATATGAGGACATGACTACTTTTTATGGAATCAACCTCAAAAGGTTCAGTGTACTGAAAACCAAACTCATTATTGGCTTCAGCCAACTCACCTCCCCAACTCTCTTCTTTTTCTCTGTAATACCATTATGGTTTTCTCACCAATCCAAACTTGAGAGCTTTATAATCTTTGATTCCTCCAATTCCTTCATCTCTCATATCCAAAAGGTATAAATAGTTCTTTAACATATTTGCTTCTCCACTTCTGAGGCCATTAAATCAAACCACTAATCCCTCAAATCTGGATTCTGTCTTCAGTCTTTCTCTTATTCCACCCAGCATTTGAATTGATGGACTGAATAAAGCAGATGGCCCTCCCCAATGTGGGTTAACATCATACAACCATTAAGAGACTGAATAGAGCAGAAAGGCAAAAGAAGGCTGGAACAACACTGCCTGATCATTTGAACTGGGGCATCAATCTTGTCCTGTCCTCAGCATTTTTTAGTTCTCAGGCCCCCTCACACCCAGACTGGAATGTATACTATTGGCTCAGCTCTCAGGCCTTCAAACTACACCACTGGCTTTCCTGGGTTTCCATCTGGCAGATGGTAAATCATGAGACTTCTTGGCTTCCAAAACTACATGAGCCAATACCTTATAATAAATTGCTTCATATATATATGTGTGTGTTTGTGTGTGTGTATGTATACATATATGTGTGTGTGTGTGTGTGTGTGTGTGTGTGTATATGCTTCTGTTGCTTTGGAGAACCTTGATTAATACAAGGATGATATAAAGAGATAATAATCACCAACAAAATGTACTTCTTAAGTCTTTGTAGGATAATTCTTATGAAAGGAGAGCTGAAAAAAAAGTGACAGTTCTTAGGTTCAGTGCCAACTAACAAGGGTTAAAAATAATTGAACCAAGTTTTGGCAACATTATCTTCTACTTTCTTCAAAAATACTTGTTGGTGTCATCTGATCCCAGTGGTTTATTTATTACCCACTTTGACAATCAAGCTTTGAACATCCAATGCATTTACCAATAGCAGATCTAAAATCTTTAAGCCATCTACTACTAAAGAAGAAAATCTTAATGTTTTCTAAGAAAAAAAGTTTCAATTTGATGACATAAAGTTCTGAAACTTCCTGGAAATTGCCATGACATTTTTCAAGGCAAAGAAAATCAGGACTGTAAGGAGTCTCATAAGGCCTTAGTCTATTCAGCTCTCCTGGAGAAATCAAAGTGCCTTCAGCTAATTGATATTACTGATGTATTTTCCCAAGTGCCATCAAAATGGCACTGACTCTTTGGGAGCCACTTTCAATGTGAAATGCATCACAAAATGTTTCTTTACTGTTATAAAGATATCAAATATGTACTCACCAGCTTGATTCAAGTGACTATAATTCTAAGACTACAATGAGCCTGTCAAAGAAAACTTTTACAGACTCAAAAAAAAAAAAAAAAAAAGATAGAAGCTCTAATTAATTCTAGAGCACTAACCTGACATAACTGCAAATGCATCAGCCTTGGACTATACTGTTGGTGAGCCCATGAACCAGAAACTAGGAGGGGGGGGAAAAAGAGATAAAACCAAAGAGACAGAGTCAAAAATAAAGAAAGAGACAGAGAGAAAGAAAGGGAGAGGGAGACAAAGAGAAAGAGAGAAAGAAGTGATAAGTAGAGAGATACAGAAAAAGAAACAGAGAGAAGCTGAAAAAATAAACACAAAGAGAAATAAAGAGATGGAATCATAACTATCAAGAAGAAATATCTAAATTTACTACTTCTACTTAATTAAGCTCAATACTTATTATAACCTATTAATTATTGACTACAATTTTAAGATTCATTCACAATAATAATTATCAAAAATCTGTAGTTATTAACCAATGATATTTTCTATCAGGAAAAAAGGCAGAGAGATTTGCTAAAGAGAAGGCAGAGAGGAGATGTTAAGATGGAATGGGGTGTTTATTAAAAAGGATACCTGATGCTATCAGTCTACATTGTTTCATCATCTTGTCTCCTGGGAACATTATCCACATTTTTAGAATTTCAAATTTCAAAAGGAAAACCTCCTCCTATTAGATTTTCCATAAAATTAAACACTGGGATTATCACCACGCTAGGGACTATACAATAGCAACTGAAAAGAAATATATCCCTGCCCTCAAAAGCTTAGAAATGAAGAAGAAAACAATGGCAAAGATATATGACATGAAAACAAAAAAACATATTTTTAAGAAGTAAAGATTTACATTGTATTTACATTATATGAGATCAGAAGCAAAAATCTAATTGAATGTCATAAAATAGTGAGTGAACAGGCAACTGGATAAGCACTGAAAGAGTAAAAGAGAAGTGGCCTCTTTTATGATTGAAGCAAGTAATAAATTATCCAAATATCTATCTTAACCTCATGCCTCACAGGCAAGTGGATTTTTGTTTTTAAGATCAGATTCAGGCCAGCATGGTGGCTTACGCCTGTAATCCCAGCACTTTGGAAGGCCAAGGTGGGTGGATCACCTGATGTCGGGAGTTCAAGACCAGCCTGGCCAACATGGCAAAACCCTATCTCTACCAAAAAATACAAAAAATAGCTGGGCATTGTGGTGTATGGCTGTAATTCCAGCTACTCAGGAGGCTGAGGCATGAGAATTGCTTTAACCTGTGAGTCAGAGATTGCAGTGAGCCAAGATCATGCCACTGCACTCTGGCCAGGGTGACAGAATGAGACCCTGTCTCAAAAAAAAAAAAAAAAAAAAAAAATCCAATTCAGAGTGTTCAGTTAATTATGTGCCTCAATTCATGGTACAAAATCATTAGCCTATTCATCGCAAGTCTCTTTGTCTTATTTGCTTTTAAAAAACTATTTATTCTCTTTTATTCCCATTTCTGACTCCCTCCCACCATGTCCTAAGTAGAAAACTCTTCTAAGATGTTTTTTGATTGTATAGCTTCTTACAAAATATAAAATATGATTCTGTGTGCATGTAAAATTGTATGTATACATATGCAATTGTATTATATATATATATCATTCTATTTTTTACTGTTTTAAAACCCAGCTTTATGTTTATAAGAGCCATTCATGCTGCAATACATACATTAGTCTATTGCTTCCAACTGTTGTGTACTAGTCCCTGGGGTCATCCACCAAATTTTATATGTCCACTCTCCCACATAGATCTTGCCCCCATAAACACTGCTATAATATTCATCCTTGAATATGTACCTTTAGGGGTCTATACAATAATTTCTCTGGGAAATATACCAGAAAAGTGAATTACTGGGTCATAGAATATGAAAATATATTTAATTTGGCTAGAGATTGTTCTCCAGAATGGCAGCACCATGCTTCACACCCACCAATCGGTGCATGAGGGTGCCTACATCTTCACAGCCCTGCCAACACATTTTATCAATACATCCCTGCTACAAAGTGATCTCATTGTTTTTAAAATTTGCATTGCACTTATTACTAATGAGTTGAACATTTCTTTACATACTTGCTAGCTTTTAGGCTTCCTCTTCTTTAAGCTGCCAACTCAGAACTTTTGCCCATTTTTCTATTAGGCCTACTGCCTTTTTCATGTTGATTTCTAGCATTCTCTAGGCCCACATATTAATTCCTTAACATTTTAGACAGTGCTAATATTTTCTCTCATTTTGCCTTCTAAGGACTTTGTTCATGGTATCCTTCACAGAACAGAAATTCTAAGTCCTGACTCAATCAAATTCAGCAATATTTTTGTCTTTTAATTTATGCTTCTTAAGTCATGTTATGTGTGCATAGCAGATAGATGTGCTTATTCTTACAGAAACAGCCAAGAGGAAAGTGGAAATACTTAAAAGATATGGGCAAAAAGATCTACCATGAGGAAAGGTGAAGAGGGAAGGCTACTGGGAAGGCATGATGTTGGGGCAAGCCCCTGCCATGTATTAGCCGTGTGACCTTGGACAAGATGTTGAACCCTCCCAGAGCCTATCATTTGTAAAGTGGGAACAACCCCTATAGCCACAGACAAAATACATAAAAGAATCTGCACAATGACTAGACTAGAATATAATAAACACTCGATAAATGTAAATTCCTTGGCCCCCTACTTCCTCATTTCCAACCCTAACTTGATACAGAGAGAAGGAATTTGCAACCTCTGACACTTTGTAGTCAGATCCAGCAACTGATCCCACACCGCCAATTTCAAAGTATCATCTGTGGACACAGGCTGTCTAGAGTACTTCTGCTCATTCTACAATTAGATATCAGACAAAGATTTAGGCCCTAAAAAAAATACTGAAAATGCCGTTTCCTTGATGAGATCAAAAAGAGGAGACAAGGACAGGTGCAAATAATTACTTACCTGATGATGGGACTTTGCAGGTAAATTAGCATCTCAGGAACAAATGGACTGAACTTATTGGCTATAGAATGCCTTCTTTTGCTGGCTGTGCTAGAAGTATAGAGGGAGGCTATTTTAGTTTCCTATGAGACAAGAGTTTGGAAATAAGTTTAGGCTATAGCTTCCCAGACTTTCTTATCCGTGCTGCTTAAGTTTCCAGAAAGAATAGGTCATGATGAACAACCTAATCATTATTTGATTGATGTTTATTTATCCTTCTCTCTCCCATCTGCCTTCACTGAGATGCCAACCAAAATTTCTTGTTATTTGGATATGACATGAACATAAAAGACCTATGAGAATCACACAGTGCTAAAAAGAAGCTTGTTTTAGTATGAATGAGTTTTCAAATATCCTTTTTAAATTTGTGAGCTTTTCACAATCCACTCATGATTTAACATGCAGATATCTAATATGCATCTATTACATACCAGGCCCTGGGCCTAGTGCTACAGGAGACAGAAAAATAAATAAGGTATGGCTTTTACCCTGGAGGAGGTCACCATTTTTCAGAGGAGATAACCATGTGAACACTCAACTATAATAAAGTCTGATCATTGTACAAAACAGACAAGTGCTACAAAAGTAGAGATGAAAGAACAAATAAATTTATTTATGTTTGGGTTCCAGAAAGACTTCAAAGAAAAAAATGAGTCTTTAAAAATGAGTATAAATTCTCCAAGCAGAGAGGGGTTGAGTTGGGTTAAGGTTAGGGTTACGGTTAGGTTAGCCAGAGGTCCAAGAAGCAGCTTTTAAGGCAAGGGGTATTCACAAGTTGAGGGAAAAGCAGACCCATGTGGCTGAAGCACAAGGTGGTACTTAATGCCATGAAACTGCATCATATCATTTAAGGAGAATGTTTATAAACAAAAGATAGAAACCTTTGAAATGCCAGCTTTTAAGATGAGGTCTAGGGGCCGGACATGGTGGCTTATGCTTCAATCCCAGAACTTTGGGAGGCCAAGGTAGGAAGATCACTTAGGCCAGGAGTTCAAGTTCAAGACCAGCCTGGGCAGCATAGTGAGACCTCACCTCTACAAAAAATCAAAAAATTAGCCAGGTGTGGTGGCATGCGCCTGTGGGCCCAGGTACTTGAGAGATTGAGATGGGAGGATTACTTGAACCTGGGAAGCTGAGGCTGCAGTGAACCATGATTGTGTTGCTGCACTCCAGCCTGGGCAACAGAGCAAGACCAAAAACTATATATATATAGCCTAGGAAAGAGAAGAGTATAAAACAGATAAAGGGAAAGGGTATAAAAAATGAAGGAGAACCTACTTTAACTTTTTTTTTCTTTTATTTTTTTGAGATGGACTCTTGCTCTGCCATCTAGGCTGGAGTGCACTGGCACGATCTAGGCTCACTGCAACCTCCACCTCCCAGATTCACGCCATTCTCCTGCCTCAGCCTCCCGAGTAGCTGGGACTACAGGCGCCTGCCACCACGCCCAGCTAATTTTTTGTATTTTTAGTAGAGACGGGGTTTCACCATGTTAGCCAGGATGGTCTCATCTCCTGACCTCGTGATCTGCCCACCTCGGCCTTCCAAAGTGCTGGGATTACAGGCGTGAGCCACTGCATCTGGCAATTTTGTAGTTTTAGTAGAGAGGGGGTTTCACTATGTTGGTCAGGCTGGTCTCAAACTCCTAACCTCAGGTGATCCGCCTGCCTCGGCCTCCCAAACCACTGGGATTATAAGCGTGAGCCACCGCGCCCAGCTGAACCTACTTTAACTTACATGGCAAACGTGACAAACAGCCTAGAACAATTTCCCTTCAATCCATCAGAATGCCCCTGGAGATACCCTTTTTCCTGATTATGCTCTATATTCCTTTTTGTCCTATTAAATTCATTCTAATTCTATAACCACAGAGGACCACAATGCTATTGGTAGTGTTACTTGTACTATATAACCAATGGCAATCTGTTCTTGTTTATTTATGCAAAAAAGTCCATATCATATTGTTGATTAAGGGACATAATGAAATGAATATTGCGTTAGATATGGAGAGTTGGCATTCAACATCCATTCAAGTTTCTTCAAATGTGCTTTTCTGAGCCACAAAGACTGAAAACCTAAGAACTACATTCCTGGGATTTTCTACAGTTAGGATTCTAGAAGTAATTTAAGTGTCACAATTTTTTGCACTTGAACAAGATCTGGAAAGCAGGAATTAGAAAGAGACTGTTTTCTGCTGTTTCAGAGACAAGCACCATTGTGAAAATCTCTAGATTTTCTGTGGCAGTTTTCTGACAAAGGCCATTGCTGAAGCTAGGAAAGGCAACAGCAATCTTGGTAGCCTGGTTCTACAGAATTATTCTCAAATTCATTTCTGAGAAGCTCAATTTAAAGTCTGCACTATTAACTTACCCAATGATTCTGTAAACCATTTAAAATCCTGTAAGATACTAATAGCTGGTTAAACCAGTTAGAGGAGATGCTCATCTCCACAGCTGAACATTAACTATCCAGTCAACTCTGAACATTGAGCTCAATCTAGTGCTCTCTACCTGTCCTTCCTCTCACTCTTACATTATTCCCAAAAGGAAAAGTTATGAGGTACACACAGTTTGACATAAACCAGCAGAAGTACCAATCTGTATACACAGCTCAAAATCCAAGTCTAGCTAGACTGAGACCTTAAGTTTGCAAGTACATATTCAAGAGCATGTCATTCACCAATCTTCGAACAATGACACTGATGTTTCAAAGTGTGTGTAAGCTGACCTAAAGAACTGTTCCTTAGAGCACATTGATGGGGAGAAGGCGTGGAAATTAGTCAACTTTGCTATTTTGTAGTCTGTTAACTACATTCCAGTCATCCTCAAAAAACAGAAAGAAATGTGCTTTTAAGAAAAAATGAAAAAGAAAGTGATACATCAATGCAAACCATCTTAATATATTTTAAAACACTCAATTTGAATAAAATGGGACAATTAAAATTGATTTATTAAAATAATTCATTAATAATGAATTATTATTCATCAATTAGAATATCATTAAAGTACCAGTAGAAAAATGGGCAAGAGATATGCTCAAATAATTTAAAGTAGAAAAATATGTTTCCAATAAACATATGAAAATATTAAACTAAACAAGAAGCAAAGGTATGCAAAGTAAAATAATAGGGAAATATCGCTTTTGGTTCATCAAATTGGCAAAGATTAGGAAAAAATACCCATGCAGGTGAAGGTGCAGGGTTTTGAAGATACACTGCTAATAAGAGAATAGGTGTGTACAATCTGGAAAACAATTTAACAAAATATATCAAGAATATAAATGTATCAATACGTACATTAATAATTTAAAGTAATTAAAATATATATATTTACATTGTATCATTAAAATGTACATTATATATAATGTTTACATATCTATTGTGTTAACATTTTTAAACAACTAAAACCACTAAAAAATAAAACAACTTCTAAGAATTTTATTGGTATTTTTTACATCTATATGAGCAGTTTCAAACTAATTGTTTCTACTCTCCTACAACTTCCTAGAATATACTCATGATTCCTCCTTTATGTTATTTATTAAAAACATAAAAAATTCCTTTAAAAGTCTATACTTCTTTCTACATTAAAAGATTTTATAGCCATGCTATTTAAAGAAGAGAAAAAAATAAGAAAATAATCTAGTTTCCAATAACAAGGTATTATATTAATTATTGCATATTTAAATTTGGTAGCCATTAAAACTTATTTAAAAAGATGTTTGCTAGTATGAGGTAAATATTCATGACATATAAGATAAAAGGACACAAACTATATGTAGTGTGAATGCAAGTTTATAAAATAAAATGCATATGCATATAGAAATATCAAAAGGAAAAATAGAAATGATAGCAATGACTCTCTAGAGGAAAATATCATAGATGATTATATGGTTTGGCTGTGTCCCCACCCAAATCTCATCTTGAATTTCCAGGTGTTGTGGGAGGGATCTGGTGAGAGGTAATTGAATCATGGGGGCAGGCCTTCCTGTGGTGTTCTGGTAGATAGTGAGTAAGTCTCACAAGATCTCATGGTTTTAAAAAGGGGAATTTCCTGCACAAGTTCTCTTCTCTTGTCTGCCATCATGTGAGAAATGCCTTTCCCCTTCCACCATGATTGTGAGACTTCCCCAGCCATGTGGAACTGTAAGTCTAGCAAACTCTTTATTTTGTAAATTGCCCAGTCTTGGGTATGTCTTTATCAGCAGCATGAAAATGGACTAATACAGTAACTTGGTACCAGTAGAGTGGGATGCTGCTGAACATATACCCAAAAATGTGGAAGCAACTTTGGAACTGGGTAACAGGCAGAGGTTGGAACAGTATGGAGGGCTCAGAAGAAGACAGGAAAATATGGGAAAGTGTGTAACTCCCTGGAGACTTGTTGAATGGCTTTGACCAAAATGCTCATAATAATATGGGCAATGAAGTGCAGGCTAAGGTGGTCTCAGATGGAGATGAGAAACTTGTTGGGAAATGGAACAAAGGTGATTCTTGCTGTGTTTTAGCAAAGAGAGTGGTGGCATTTTACCCCTGCCCTAGCGTTTGTGGAACTTTGAACTTGAGAGAGATGATTTAGTGTATCTGGCAGAAGAAATTTCTAAGCAGCAAAGCATTCAAGAGGTGACTTGGGTGCTATTAAAGGCATTCAGTTTTATAACAGAAGCAGAGCATAAAAGTTGGGAAAATTTGCAGCCTGATAATATGATAGTAAAGCAAATCCCATTGTCTGAGGAGAAATCCAAGCTGGCTGAAGAAATTTGCATAAATAATGAGGAGCTGAATGTTATCCCCAAGACAATGGGGAAATTGTCTCCAGGGCATGTCAGAAGTCTTCAAGGCAGCTCCTCCCATCACAGGCCTGAAGGCCTAGGAGGAAAAAGTGGTTTCATGGGCTGGGCCCAGGATCCTTATCTTCATGCTGTGTGCCATCTAGGGACTTGGTGCCCTGCATCCCAGTCACTCTAGTTGTGGCTGAAAGGGGCCAATGTAGTGTTTGAACCATGGCTTCAGAGGGTGCAAGCCTCACACCTTGGCATCTTCCATGTGATGTTGAGCCTGTCAGTGCACAGGAGTCAAGAATTAGGGTTTGGGAACCTCCACCTAGATTTCAGAGGATGTATGGAAACACCTGGATGTCCAGGCAGAAGTTTGCTGCAGGGGCAGTGCTCTCATGGAGAACCTCCACTAGGGCAGTGCAGAAGGGAAATGTGGGATCAGAGCCCCCACACAGAGTCCCTACTGTGGCACCTCCTAGTGGAGCTGTGAGAAGAGAGCCACTGTCCTCAAGACCCCAAAATGATAGATCCACCAACAGCTTGCACCATGCACCTGGAAAAACTGCAGACACTCAACATCAGCCCATGAAAGCAGCCTAGAGGGATGGAGCTGCCCAAGACCATGGCAACCCACATTTTGCATCGGCATGACCTAGATGTGAGACATGGAGTCAAAAGAGATAATTTTGAAGCTTTAAGATTTGGCTGCCCTGCTGGATTTTGGACTTGCATGAGGCCTGTAGCCCCTTTGTTTTGGCCAATTTCTCCCATTTTGAATGGCTGTATTTACCCAGTGTCTGTACCCCCATTGTATCTAAGAAGTAACTAATATGCTTTTGATTTTGCAGGCTTATAAGTGGACAGGACTTGCTTTGTCTTGGATGAGACTTTGGACTGTGGACTTTTGAGTTAATGCTGAAATGAGTTAAGATTTTGGCAGACGGTTGGGAAAGCATGATTGGTTTTGAAATGTGAGGACATGAGATTTTGGAGGGGCCAAGTCAGCATGATATGGTTTGACTATGTCCTGACCCAACTCTGATCCTGAATTTCCAGGTATTGTGGGAAGGACCCACGGGGAGGTAATTGAATCACGGGGGCAGGTCTTTCTCATGCTGTTCTCATGATAGTGAATAAGTCTCACAAGATCTCATGGTTTTAAAAAGGGGAGCTCCCTGCACAAGTTCTCTTCTCTTATCTGCCACCATGTGAGATGTGCCTTTCACCTTCTGCCATGATTGTGAGGCCTCCCAAGCTATGTGGAACTGTAAATCTAATAAACCTCTTTCTTTTGTAAATTGCCCAGTTTTGGGTATATCTTTATAAGCAGTGTGAAAATGGACTAATATAGATGATTTTTATTATTTTTATATTTATGTACATGCTTTCTATAATAGGCAAGTATTAACTTTACAATCAGGGAAATTCTGAGTAAATGATGATGGCTCAACAGCATCATCATTCATTATGTATATGGCTTGGCTGTGTCCCCACCCAAATCTCATCGAGGGACTCAGTGGGAGGTAACTGAATCATGGGGGCAGTAACCCCCATGCTGTTCTTGTGATAGCGAGCAAATTCTCACAAGATCTGATCGTTTTATAAGGGCCTTTTTCCCCTTTGCTTGCCACTCATTCTCTTTCCTTCCACTCTGTGAAGGAGTGCCTTCTGCCATGATTGTAACTTTCCTGAGGTCTCCCCAGCCATGTGGAACTGTGATTCAATTAAACCTCTTTTGTCTACAAATTATCCAGTCTCAGTATTTCTTCATAGCAGCATGGGAACAGACTAATACAATGTAGAAGAAGGCTTTATTTTAGTACAGGTGAATAATATCCCAAGGAAAGAACTACCTTAAAAATCCACTGTTTCTCAAACACTGAATGAGTAACTACTATTTACTGAGTATGATGCTAGATGTTGAGAATACAGAAATTGATAAGACTCAGTCCAGGCCTCCAGGAGCCCCCTAACTAATATAAAACATATAATAAAACATAATATAATATGACATACAAACATAATAAAACATACACTAAACATAATAAAAACATACAATCCTAAAATTTTAAGAAAGCCCTGTATCTCGGTAGAGATGTCAGTCTCCACTGAGGATTAATACTCAATGACCTGCTGTATTGGGCTCACAGACCATAAACCATGAAGACCCAGAGTTATGTCTGCTGGGAAATAATCACATAGTCTGCCCAAGTTCCTCTTTCTTGCACATATGTCAGCCTAACCCAGATGTGACTGTTGATTCTCATTCTTTTACTTGGTCCATTCAAATCTGACATCTGCTATGCTATCTCAGGACTGATTGGAGATTGTGTTTTCTCCTGTCTTGTAAGTTTGTTCTTCATCTCTTCAGACTTGGCCTGCTTGTTTATCTGCCTTCTTCAAACTCTCCACAGATAACTCGCAGAGCTCTCAATCCTGTCATGTGAATAAACTAACATACCTACTGTAATACTAAAGTCTAGAAGAGTGGATAAACTAACATACTTACTGTAATACTCAAGTTTAGAATTGAAAAGTTTAAAAATCTGGTTAAACAAAGAATCTACTCCATCACATACACTTGGCAGAGTCCAGCTCTCGTGAATTCTAACTTCAGTGATCCCTTATGGATTCTCATAAAAATTACCCTTTCCAATCTAGAGGAGACCTTACAGATTCAGAATTCCAACGATCTCTCATTTCACAGGTCACAAAATCAAGGCCAAGATGATTAAATGGCAATCAAGGTCACACAACTAGTTAGTGGTAAACCAAAGTGAGAAGACAGGTTTCCTGAGAGAGAGGCTAGAAGATAAGCTCTGCACCACTCTGCCTGGGTTAGAGATCCTGTTACGCCAACTTTACACTATCTCCTGTGGGAATTTTCCACACCTGGTGCATTCTAACCCTCCAGTCTCTTCAGAGCTTAAAATAGTCCAGTTGCCAGACAACTGTTTATCTACTTTGAGCCCCATGGAACAAGGAGTGGGGTGAAAGTGAGTCTTGGAAAACTAGAATAGATTTCGGTGAGTAAAATTCACATCCCCTGGGTTTTGAAGGTCTCAGGAGCAATCAGTAACTTGGCTTAGTTTTCAATACCAGGCAGGTAGCCAGGAAAGAGGAGGCCCAGCTTATAGAATGAGAAATGATGATGAGAAAGAAATGGGAATAAGAAAACTTTCTTTTAAAAAACACGCAGAAACCAATATGTTCTGCCATCACAGTACAGGTATCAACGGCTTTTGAAACAGATCTGCTTCAGCTAGATGGCTAAAAATAGTAATCTTATAAATGGAAACAACATTAAAATATTTGAATGAGAAGCAATATAGTCTAATGACTAAAAGCACAAACTCTGGAGTTTGACAGTTGTTCATGTCCAAACAAGGCCTCTTACCAGTTGTGCAACTCTTGGTAAATTATATAACCTCTTGGAGTCTGGTTCTCTCATCTGGGAAAAAAAAGTGCTAATCCTTTTCAGATAACTGTACAATTGAGAGAGCTTAAAAAGCAGGATTTAAGTTGGTATCTAACATAGATTAGCATTTAACAGAAGGCAACTGAAGGAAACTCCTGACTAACACTATAAAACCCAAGCTGAGGAGCTTCCTAACACCTTGGAGAATTCTACCACCCATTCATGCAGCCTTAGAGAAATCAAAACTGGCTATCCCAGTGATTCTTCCAGCATGGCAGCATGAGTAACTCAGCAGATCTTCAACCCACAATATATTTAGTGGGAAGAATTATTTTAAAAAATAATTTAATGTCTCTCAAAACTGTCCTAAGGGCATACAGCAAAGGGTAACATTCATCCAAGAAAATTTACCAAGTCTTGATGAGAACAGTAAGATTCTGTGGCATCTGGGTCATGATCTGCTTTCCTCTCCTACCCCCAGCTCCATGTTACAGAAACTCTATTACAGGTACTCTATTCTGACCAAGTGCAGACAAGAACATGAGAGCTTCCTCTCCACCCAATTCTCAGTTTAGGGCAATAGTTTCACCTTTGGAAGGACAGGCTACCAGTGTTTCTCATTCCCCAACCCCATTACCTTGTGGCAGAACCTCTGTTCTAGTCAAGCAATGCCAAGAGAACTGAGGCGCCATTCCTCTACCCAAGTCCTACTCATAGGATAGAAACTCCATGCTAAGTAGCCATCAAGAATACTAAGACTATAGGCCGGGCGCGGTGGCTCAAGCCTGTAATCCCAGCACTTTGGGAGGCCGAGTCGGGCGGATCACGAGGTCAGGAGATCGAGACCATCCTGGCTAACACGGTGAAACCCCGTCTCTACTAAAAACTACAAAAAACTAGCCGGGCGACGTGGCGGCGCCTGTAGTCCCAGCTACCCGGGAGGCTGAGACAGGAGAATGGCGTGAACCCGGGAGGCGGAGCTTGCAGTGAGCTGAGATCCGGCCACAGCACTCCAGCCTGGGTGACAGAGCGAGACTCCGTCTCAAAAAAAAAAAAAAAGAAGAAAATACCAGTTTTGCATATCTGACTCTTTTTAGAAGTTTCAACACAAGAAAAAGACTGTAGAATTTTAAAATTTGGTACCCCCTCACTGAAAATGTAGCTTGAGGTACACTCCTGCAAAAACTGGAAAATAAATATATGAATAATGCACATATAGAACAATTCATTTTTCATTTCTTTACTTCCACCATGAAGCACCCCTCAAGCACCCATAGCTGTCAGAGATGGCTGTG
>NW_016806225.1:1195238-1215082 GCF_001698545.2 Rhinopithecus bieti | reverse complement strand
AAAAAAAAAAAAAAAAAAAAAAAAAAAAAAAGAATACTAAGACTCTGATCACCCCTTTCTCAGCTCACTCATAGGAGGTGGTCCCACACTGGAAGCTGCAAGCCAACAAGGCTGAGAACTACCTCCTCCTCCCTTCTTATCACCCACTAAGAAGATCACTCTGGGTGCCACTGGGTGGTGCCACTATCACTGCTAGCTCCCATGGAGTAGCACGAATGTTCTCCCAGGGGAAGAGAGAAGTCATAAGGATGGAGAGCTCCATAGTTCTTACTGATGTTAGTGACTTCCTTTAGTGCAGAGAATGGAGAATTCCCTACCTAAGGGTGTTGCTGAAAATAATGGAGAGCTTGGTGAAGAACAATTAAGGGGGTGCTGGTAGCTTCATGATACTGCTAGCAACAAGCAAAATGGCAGAACAACCATAGCTTTAACAGAACCAAAGAAAGAAACAACCAAGAAGGGCCTTCCTGGGATCCCAGTAAACCCTGGGGGTTGAAAAGCTACACACATGTCCTAGGTTATACCTATGCAGGTACAATCAAAACAACACATGGGTCAGATTTGAAAACATTTCCCAAGCTCCACACAGATTCATCAACAAAGGGCAGAAGCCCCACTCACTCAAGGTGTTTAAGTACAACCTCTGAGCAAACACTGGCTAAAAAATAAGCTATTCTGACCCTGGAGAAAATACTATTAAGCCATGCTTATAAATAAAATTACTTGCATTCTGGTAATCTGGAAGGCTGTGTGCATGCCCAAGGCCGCACCCTCTCAGAAGTGATTAGACAAGGAACTTCCAAGGCATTTGGCCTTGGCCAAAGTTGGGGGAAAAAATAAACTTCTTAAGTTGTAATAACAGACTCCAAGTCACAAAAACATCCAATGGCAAAGAGTAAAAACATAACTGGCTAAAGGAACCCAAGCATAACCTTTGACCAATAAGTGGTTTATGCAGACCTATGGGTGACTCATAGGGAACCCAGCTAAAAGAAAAAAAAAAAACAAAAAACAATCTAAACAGGAACATCAGAAGCTGAACAGTGTAAGAGAAATAGATGTCACAGAGTTAGTACATTCAAGCGATTAAACAAATGAACGACCAAGTAAATGGATGGGGGAAAGGAAGGAAGATGAGTCAGTATCCAGAGTTGCCATAAAACATTAGTTTAAATATTCAGGCTTTCTGTTTTTAAAACTATGGCATAAAAAGATACAATAAAGTATAACCTATACACTAAAACTATGGCATAAAAAGATACAATAAAGTATAACCTATACACAAGAAAAAAAGAAGTAGTAGTAGAAACTGTCTTTTAGGGGGTCCAGATGTGGGATATAGCAAACACTTCAAAGCAGCTATTATTGAAATATTCAACGAACTAAAAGAAACCATACTTAAAGAACTAAAGGCAGATATGATGACAACATCTCATCAAATAAAAAATATCAATAAAGTCACAGAAATTATTTTTTAAAAAGACCAAAGAGAAGTTCTGGAGTTTAAAACTATAGTAACTAAAGAGACAAATTCAGTATAGAGGCTCAATAGTAGCTTTAAGCTAATAGAAGAAAGAATCAGTAAGTTTGATGATAGATTGATAGAGGTCATACAATCTGAAGAACAAAGAAAAAAAAGAATAAAGAAAAATGAGCAGAGCCTAAGAGAAATATGGGACATCATTAAAACACCAACACACAATAAATGGAAGTATCAGAAGGAGAGGAAAAAGAAAAAAGGGAAGAAAAAAAATTTGTGGCAATAATAGCTGAAAACGTCTCAAATTTGATGAAAAACTTCAATCTACACACCCAAGAAAATCAGCAACGTCCAAGTAAGATGAGAATAAAGATATACATACCTAGATACATTAGAGTCAAAATAACAAAAATCAAAAAGGAAAAGAAAATCTTGAAAGCAATAAAGAAGACATGATTCATCACATACAAGGAAACCTCCAAAACAGTAACAGCTGACATCTCATCAAAAACAATGTAGTCCAGGCCAGGCATCGTGGTTCCAGCTTGTAATCCCATCACTTTGGGAAGCCTAGGCAGGTAGATCACCTGAGTCTAGGAGTTCGAGACAAGCCTCTCCAAAATGGTGAAACCCTGTCTCTATTAAAAATACAAAAAATTAGCTGGGCATGGTGGTGTGCACCTGTAATCCCAGCCACTTGGGAGGCTGAGGCAGGAGAATCACTTGAACTGGCGAAGTGGAGGTTGCAGTGAGCTGAGATTGTGCCATTGCACTCCAGCCTAGACAACAAAAGGGAAACTCCATCTCAAAAAAAAAAAAAAAAAAAAAAAAAAAGGAAACAATGGAGTCCAGAAGGCAATGGGATGGATAATGTATTCAGAGTGCTGAAAGTAAAAAAAAAGAAAAAAAGAAAAGAAAAACAAACCTGTCAACTAAGAATCTCATGTCCAGTAAAACTATCTTTCAAAACTGAAATTTAAATAAAGAGATAAAGATGAATAAAGGCTTAGAGAATTTGCTGCCAGAAAAATCTAAACAAAGTTTTTCTGCCCAAAAGCAAGTGACAGCAGTGATTTAGACCCTTATCCTTACAAACATAAAAAATTATAATAAGATACTATAAATAACTGTACATCAACAAATTACATGACTTAGATAAAACAGATACATTTCTCTAAAGACACAAGCTACTAAAACTGACTCAAGAAGAAACTGAAAATCTGATTAGACAAGTAAAGAAATTGAATTAATAATTAAAAGTCTTCCCACAAAGAAAACCCTGAATGAGATTGCCTCACTGAATTCTACCAGAAATTTAAAGAATTAATAGCAGTCATTTGTAATCTCTTCCAAAGGATGGAAGATGAGGTGACACTTTGCCACTGATTTCATGAAGCCAGTCTTACTCTGATACAAAAAAAAAAAGACATTTAAAGAAAATGAAACTACAATTCAATATCCCTATGGATATAAATGCAATATTAAACAAAATACTACCAAACTTAATTCAGCACCATATAAAAAAGATTATGTATTATAATCAAGTGTGGTTTATACCAGTAATGCAAGGTTTTTTAACATCTGAAAATAAATTAATGTAATGCACTGAATTAAAGGAGAAAGAATAGCCTTTTCAACAAATGAAGTTGAGACAACTGAATGACCACATTCAAAAGAAGAAAGCTGAAGCCTTATCTTTTACCATATACAAAAATTAATGCAATTAATTCACAGATATAAATGTAAGGATGGCAGCCATAAAATTCTTAGAAGAAAATAGGAGATGAGAGTAAAGATATACAGACCTAAATACATTACAATAGTAGTAGTAAATGTTTGTGACTATGGTATAGGCAATGGTTTGATATGACACCAAAAGCACAGGCAACAAAGAAATAAAATAAATTAGCTGGACTAAGTCAAAAATTAAATATTTCTGTAGCAAATATTACCATCAAGAAAAAAAAAAAGACAATCCTCAGAATGGAGAGAACATTAGTAAATCAAATATATGAAAAGGGACTTGTATACACAATACATAAAAAAGCTTTTAAAACTCTATAATAAAAATCTCATCGTCCAATTAAAACCTGGGCAATGAATTTGGATACACATTTCTCCAAAGAAGGTAAACAAATGGGTGAGTGAGAACATGGAAGGATGCTCAACATCACTTGTCATTAGGGAAATGCAAATCAAAACCACAATGAGATACCACTCCACACCCACTAGAATAGCTATAACCAAGAAGTCAGATAATAACAAGTGTTAGCAAGCATATGGAAAAATTAATACATTGTCAGTGGGTACAAAAAACTGTGCAGCCACTTCAGAAAACAGTTTGGCAATACCTCATAAAGTTAAACACAGAGCTGGTATATGACCCAACAATTCTACTTCTTGCTGTATACCCAAGAGAAATGAAAACAAATGTTCACATGAAAAACTTGTGCATGAATGTTCACAGCAGCTCTATTCATAATATCTAAAAGGTGAAAATAATCTCAATGTCCATCAACTGATGCATGGACAAATAAAAATGTGATACATGCATAAAATGGAATATTACAGAGCAATAAAAAGAATGAAATACTGAAACATGTGACAACATACGAACCTGGAAAACAGTATGCTACATGAAAAAAAAATTCCCGAAAGATCACATAATGTATTTTTCCATTCACATAAAATGCCCAGAATAAGCAAATCCATAAAGACAGAAAGCAGATTAGTGGTTTCCTAGGGCTGGGATATAGGTAGACTGGAGAATGACAGCTAATAGTCACAGAGTTTCGTTTTGTGGTGATGAAAATGTTCTACAATTAGATTGTGGTGGCTGTACAACTCTGTGAATATACTAAAAATCGCTTGTACATTCTAAATGGGTGAACATCATAGTATGTGAATTATATCTCGATAAATAATGTTTTAAACTGACAATGTACTTCTTCACTGGGCCTTTCTCTTGGCATCCAAAAAAGTCAAAAGAATAGAAACTCCTTCTGCCACTGGAAATTAGCCCATGGATATATTCAAGGCTAACTGATAGCTCCCTGATGACTGGCTATATATCTCCGATCTGGGCATTTACTGCATATTATCTGATAAAGCTGATCCAGGGTGCTTATAAGTAAAGGTAGAACTCAACCTTGGATAATTCCTTGAAGTAGAAACCTCAGTTCTATAAAAATAATTAAATCAATTCAGAGTGCAACGTTCTATTCTCTATTTCATTAATTCTAAAAAATAATTCACACTGAAGTCACTTGGAAGAAGTCATAGTTTTGTATCCTGTTTATGCATATTTCAATTATCCATAGAATGATGCTAATGTTTAACTAGATAGCAATTATAAAGTGATAGGGCTGGTAAGTATCACGGACCAGTAGCTACAGATTCTACATTTAAAAAGCCATCCAACATGATCAGTTCTCTTTCACAAAAGAAACAGAAGTGAAAAAAAATGGGAGGACGAAAAAGGGTAGAGAACTCATTAAGCCAATGGAATAGGAAATTATCCAAATTATAATACGAATCATGCATATTGTACTCAATTACACCAAGGGACATTAGTTTTATAAAATGCAAATCAAACTGAAAAGACAAACAATACCTTCTGGAGGAGTCCCAATGCTGCTGCCAAGACCCAGAATGGCTATCTTATGAATTCTTGGCTCCAGCATCACAGCCGATTCTTCTCCCCTCTCCCAGTGGGGTATTCTCACTGGTTCCAGGTGAACATTCTCCAGCCCATCTTGCTGCAGGTTTTGGTACATAATTTGGATGGCTTTTTCTAGGTTCTTGGAGCCACTCAGTCTCGGTCCAACAGTATCAACCAGAAGTGCCAGTCGCTCATAGGATCTGTTCTGGGCTTTACCATAAACAGCTAGGTTGACAATTGCTTTAGCAACATCTCCATAGCTGGCTATTTCTTCTTTTATTTCTTGAAAAGTCCTCTTAGAGATGCCATTCTTGTATATAGCTTTCCCAGAGCACAGGGATAAAAGGTGAGCACCACCAAAAAATGCGAAGATAAGGAATTTCATTTTTTTCCAGTTGGTTTTCTTGTTAAGATAATCTACATAAATAAGAAACATTATGTTTTAAGGGAAAAGAATCTCACAGCTACCTGCCCATAACCCAGGGATTGCTTTTCAAGCAGCATTCCCCTTCCCTTCCCAACCACTGCCCAACATCCACCATGAAATTCGGGCACTGTTACTTCGAGGAATGAACAAGTAAAGAGGCAATGATTGACCTCTCTGAAAACTGTAGAATCACGTGTTACCTATTAATCCTGTTTAAAATATGCTAAAAGGATAAATCAAGAAAAGAGCTGGGAAGAAGAGAAAGAAGTAGTGGTAGCAGTGATAGGGCTAAGGCAGTGTTACCTGCTGTATAGTCTCCTAAATAGAGTATAATCCAAATGGGTATCCTTGCTCCCTCTGCCAGGTGCGTTCTGTCCTCTTTGCCTGTCAGACTCATCCACTGAGGCCCTCTCCACTGTCATCTGTTCTCAATATTTTTACCAATCCTCCCTTCAGAAAAATAATTGCTTCTTCATCTGTGCTTGAAAAGTACTTCATACTTATGTTCAAAAGATATTTATTGGAAGCCACTAGATGCCACAAACTGTGGTATGTTTTTAAAAGGAAAAGTCTAAGCTACTGCAAAAGCAGAGAATTAATAAAAAGACTGGGCTTTGTTACCACTTAACTGTTTGATATCTGCCACCTACATAATAAAAATAATAATCATAATAACAATAACAGGAAGCATTTATGTAGTGCATGCTGTGTGTCAGACCTTGGGCTAAGTATGCTACATTCATTAATGCATTTAATCCTCACAACAACTCTATTAGGTAGTTTATTATTACCTTTATTTTACAAATGAGGAAACTGGGGCACCAAGAGATTAAGCAGTTTGCCAAAGACATACAAAGGCTTTCTAGCGCGAGTCCATGCTTTAAATAGTGCTACTCAAAGCATGGTTTGTGGGCCACGCCAGTGCACAAAGTGTTTTTTACTAATGCACAATAGGTAAATACAGAGATTAAGAGTAAATGTATTCAATGCTGTCCAATATAGTAATCAATTGTCTCGTATGGTCCCTTCAATTTAAATTAACTAAAATTAAATTAAACTAAGGATTCATTTTCTCAGTCACACTAGCCACATTTCAAGTACTCAATAGCTACCTGTGGCTAGTGGCTATTATATTAAGCAGCATAGACAGAACATTCCTATCATGACAGAAAGTTCTATTGGATAGCACTGGTTTAGACACTTTTATATAAACTGTATGTCTGCTACTGTTTGAACATCTGTCCCCTTCAAAACTCATGTTGAAATGTAATTGCGCTTGTGATGGTATTATAAGGTTGGACTTTCAAAAGGTATTCAGGACACAAGGGCTTCACCTTCATGAATAAACTAATGTTATTGCGGGAGGGGGTTTGTGCCTCCTTTGATCTCTCTTATCCCCTCTTTGCCCTCCTTCTGTGCGATGCTTTCTGCCATGTTATGATGTGGCAAGAAAACCCTCAAGCCAATAAATTTTCATTCTTTGTAAATTACTCTGTCTGTGGTATTCTGTTAAAGCAGCGCGCGCGCACACACGCACACACACACACACACACACACACACACACACACACACACACAAAACTAAGACAAAAATTGGTACCAGAGAGGTGGGTTGTTATAACAAATACCTGAAAAATGTGGAAGCGGCTTTGAAATTGCATAATGGGGCGAGGCTGGAAGAATTTGGAAGAGCAACCTAGAAAAAGCCTAGATTACAATGAATAGAGAATTAAGGGCAATTTTGGGAAGGGCTCAGAAGAAGAGATGAGCAAGAGAGAAAGTCTGGAACTTCTTAGAGATTACTTGAGTGATTCTTCTTAGAGATTCATGACCAGAATGCTGACAGAAATATGGACAGTACAGGCAATTCTGACCAAGTCTCAGATGGAAATGAAGAACAATGTACTGGAAACTGTAGTAAAGGCCACTTGTTATTAAGTGGCAAAGAACTTGGCTGAAGTGTGTCCATGCCTGAGTGCTTTAACAGAAGGCAGAATTTAAGAGTGACAAACTAGAATATCTGATGGAAGAAATTTCCTTTTTGTTTTGTTTTGTTTTGAGATGGAGTCTCGCTCTGTCTCCCCGGCTGGAGTGCAGTGGCACAGTCTGGGCTCACTGTAAACTCCACCTCCCGGGTTCACAACATTCTCCTGCCTCAGCCTCCTGAGGAGCTGGGACCACAGGCGCCCACCACCACACCTGGCTAATTTTTTGTATTTTTAGTAGAGACGGGGTTTCACCGTGTTAGCCAGGATGGTCTTGATCTCCTGATGTTGTGATCCACTCACCTCGGCCTCCCAAAGTGCTGGGATTAAAAGCGTGAGCCACCACACCGGCCAGAAATTTCTAAGCAAAATACTGAAGGAGCTGTGTGGCTTCTTTTAAATGTATATAATAGAATGTGAGAGGAAAGAAATAATTTAAAGACAGTACTTATAATTTAAGGGGAGACAGAACATAAAAATTGTGAAAATTCAGAGCCTGGCCATGTAAAGAATAAAAATATGTGCTTAGGCATGCAAACAAAGGGTGTGGCCAAATAACCACTTGCTAAAAAGGTTTGTAGGGCTAGAAAAGAGCCAGGTGTTATTCATCAAGACAATGAGAAAATGACCCCAAAGGCACTTTAGGGATCTCTGAGACAAGCTAGAATCTTGAGGGCAAAGTTTCCGAAGAGGCACCCAAGGGACCTCAGAATTCACTGCCCTGCACCTCACCTCCTCAAATGTCTGTTCCCCACATTCTGGTGCAGTGCCCTTAAACTGCTACAGCCATGACTTGAACAGGCACATGTGCAGCTAAGGCCTCTGCTCCAGAGTGCACAAGCAGTAAGTCTTGGTGGTATCCACACGGTGCCAATTCTGCAGGCACACAGAGTTCACAAGCTGTGGAGGCATGGCTACCTTCACCTATATTTTAAAGACTGTATCAGACAGCCTGGGGATCCAGGTAGAAAACTGCTGCAGGATCAGAGCTGCCACAAACAGTCCCCACTAAAGCAATGTCTAGTGAAGCTGCAGGGGCAGAACCACACCTGAGACTCCTGAACTGTAGACACTAGCACACAAAGCCAGCCCGGGAGAGCTGTAAGCATAAGACTCCAACCATCCAGCAAAGCCTTAGGTGCAGGGCTCTTCAAGTCCTTCGGGGCTCAACCCCTGCCCCAGTGTGTCCAGGAAGCAGGGCAGCATGGAGTCAAAGAAAATGATTTCTGAGCCTTAAGATTTACTATTGTTGTCTCCGTTGGGTTTTGGACTTACTTGGAACCAGCTACCCCTTCCTTGCCTATTTATCTGTTTTGGAATGGGAATGTCTATCCTATACCTGTCCCACCATTGTATTGTGGAAATAGATAGCTTGTATAATTTCACAGGCTCACAGCTAGAGGGGAATTTGCCTCAGAATGGATTGTGCTATGTCTCACCTGTATCTGATTTAGATAAGACTTTGGACTTTTGAGTTGGTGCTGGAAGGAATTAAGAATTTGGAGCTATTGGCATGAAGTAAGTGTGCTTTGTATGTAAGAAAAACATGATGGGAGGAATACTATGTCCCTCCAAATTCATGTGGAAATTTAATTGCCTTCGTAATGGTCTTGGAAGGTGGGACCTTTAAGATGTGTTTAAATCATGATGGTTTTGCCCTCACGAAAGGACAAATGCCTTTATTGAGGCAATGGGTTCCTTATCATGGGAGTGAGTATACCCCCTCTTGCTTTTTCTCTCTCCCTCTCTTGCCCTTCCACCATGTGATGCCTTTTGCAAAGTTTTGATGCAGCTAAAAGGCCCTCACCAGATGCGGCCCCTCAATCTTGGACTTTTTAGGCTCTAGAATTGTAAACCAATTAATTTCTGTTAGTTATAAACTATCCGGTCTGTGGTATTCCGTTATAGCAGCACAAACTACATTAAGACAACATCTTTCAAATTTAATGATTTAAAAATGATGCCTCTCTTTGTATGTCTTTTTACTTTCACTTTTCTAATTTATTGTTATTTTGCAAAAGCATTAGTCTATAACAAATTCAAAATTTTCAAAACTGTTCCTTCACTACTAAATTTTAAGAAAAAATTCTAAAATAAGCCAGCATGCAAAGCCTTTAAAAATATGACTCCAACAACTACTTCAACCTTATCTATCCTCCTCCTCCTCTAGAGCACACAGATTTTCATTCTCATTCTCTTTCTCTCTCTGACACACACATACATACACATGCATTGCTACGTTTCTATATATTGAGCCCTTGAAATGTGTTTAGTCCAAACTGAGATGTCTTAGGCTAAGGGCAGTGGCTCATGCCTGTAATCCCAGCACTTTGGGAGACTGAGGCAGGGAGACCAGTCTGGGCAATATAGCGAGATCCAGTCCCCCCCGCCCAAAAAAAAAAAAAAAAAAGAAAAGAAAAAGAAAGAAAGAAAGAAAAGAAAAGAAAGGAAGGAAGACAAACTGAAATGTTTTGCAAGTGTTAAATATTCACCTGATTTGATTTTAATGACTTAAGTTGAAAAAAATATAAATATTTCAGATATATTGGGTTAAATAAAATGTGTTATTATTGATTTTACCTGTCTCTTTTTACTCTGTACTATGGCTATTAGAAAAATTTCAATTGCACATTTGTGTTCATATTTATATTGGACAATAATGCTCTAGCTGCATTGAACTTCACGCTGTTCTTCAAATGCACAGGCTCTTTCGTAACTCTGGGTCTTTACATATGTTCATTCTCTTTTATTGAAAGACCCTTCTCCTCACCTCCTCCCCTTCATCTGGCCAGTGCCTACACTTACTCTTTAATGAAAATGCTTTAAAAACTACCTCTTCTGGCCGGGCGCAGTGGCTCAAGCCTGTAATCCCAGCACTCTGGGAGGCCGAGACGGGCGGATCACGAGGTCAGGAGATCGAGACCATCCTGGCTAACACGGTGAAACCCCGTCTCTGCTAAAAAATACAAAAAATTAGCCGGGCGAGGTGGTGGGCGCCTGTAGTCCCAGCTACTCGGGAGGCTGAGGCAGGAGAATGGCGTGAACCCGGGAGGCGGAGCTTGCAGTGAGCTGAGATCCGGCCACAGCACTCCAGCCTGGGCAGCAGAGCGAGACTCCGTCTCAAAAAAAAACAAAAAAAAAAACTACCTCTTCTGTAAAGGCTCACTAAACAACACCCCAGAGTTATTTGCATCATCTTCTGTGTTTCTACCATAATTAACTATGTTATCAGCTAATATGTTTGTTTATAAACCTGTCTCCATTACTATCAAAGTCAAGTAGGGTAAATTATTCACCACTGCACCTTCGATTGTTATACTCAAATATAGGCACTCAATACATTTTTATTTAAGAAATAAATGAGCCTTTAATCTCTCTAGGTGTTAGCTTCCCTAGACTATAAAAGTATTGGCCTTGCCTCCTTCACAACTAAGCTGTAAGAGTAAAAATTGCTATCATATTTAAAATGTTTTGAAAAATTATGAAAACTATACACTGCTGTTGCTTCCCTTTTTATTACAACTATTTACCTGCATAGGGTCCTGGTTTCTAAAGCCACTAAAGCCACTATACTGATACTTGTTTTTAAAAGCTACATTTTGTTAGGTAATAACAAAATTTCACCAGATTGAAATTTATTCTTGAAAGTACATTTTTCCAATGTGTTGTTGGTGCAAAAAAAAAAGGTTCATAGGACATCTATTCATTAGCACTAACCACAAATATCTACTTCTCATTAAAAGTTCTCTAAGCATTCTGCAAACATTAATTAGCTATTTCACAATACATTTCTAGTGATAGATTAGAATCATATAATGACACCATTGTAGAGATATATAGGAGAGCTTAGTGATCCCTAGTCCATATCCTTACTTTGTAGAAAGTTAATCAAAACCTGTGTTTTGATTCCCAGGCAGCAGATAAACCAGAAACTATAATCAACCAGGTAATTTGACTGACTGACACAGACTTCCTGGAAGATTACAAATTGTGTCTTTTTATAGGAAACCGTACGCATTTACATGAAATAGAAAATCAATGAGGAAAACCCAAATGCAGTTTGAGGGGCAAATAACTAAAATAATATATATATATTCAAACAGTCTCATGCATAAAGTACCAGGAGAGCAAAAAGAAGAACAAAAGGAATGCTGAAAAGCTCTAGAGAAGACATAACATATGAAGACAGTCTTAGGAAATGGCTCAGCAAGCAGAGAAGAGGAAATGGTACTCTTTCTAGAGGGACTGCTGGAACTTAGGTCACAGTCTAGTTAAAAAATACGTCCAGAAAATAACATTGCCTAAGTCAGATATCCTTTTGTATGTATGTCACTCGTATTAATAAATAACATGTTTTTTTTTTTTTGTCTGTTTTTGGTTTAGGTTTTGGAGATGGAGTTTCACTCTTGTTGTCCAGGCTGGAGTGCAGTGGCGCAATCTCAGCTTACTGCAATCTCCGCCTCCTGATTTCAAGCGATTCTCCTGCCTCAGCCTCCCGAGAAGCTGAGATTACAGGCGCCTGCCACCATGCCCAGCTAATTTTTGTATTTTTAGGAGAGACAGGGGTTTCACCATATTGACCAGGCTGATCTCGATCTCCTGACCTCTTGATCCGCCCACCTCGGCCTCCCAAAGTACTGGGATTACAAGCGTGAGCCACCACACTTGGCCATAACATGCCATTTTTATAATAATACTTAATGTCTCCTTATATGGTCAATTAAATTAATTTTGACACTAAAATGATATAATCACTTTAAAACAGAAACTGGGTGTTATTCTAAATACCTTAACTAGACTGTATTTTCAAATTCCACAAACATAATAATGCTTATTTTTAAAAGTAGGTTAATTTAAAAGATAATCTTTTAAAAAAATTAGTTTTCCCTGAGTATATCAGCAGCACTTTGGAAGACTTACTAAGATTGAAGGCACAAAACAATGAGCTACATGAGAAATCACCTAGAACCCTCAACATAAGTGAACAATAAATGGGTGTTAGTTGACTCAAAACCTGGTTTTCCCTGGAACATAATCTAAAAATCATTGATGTAATCCCTAGCTGGAATGCATAATTATATATCTCTCTAACAGCACTATCGAATTTTATTATTATTGTCTTTAGATAGTTACATTAGCCCAACTAAGGTAGTTTTCCATTAATAAACAGTAGAAAATAATATTACTAGTGATCTATATTTGGAGAAGTCACAAAAGTGGAACAAAATATTGATATATCACATTCCACTTAAGAAAATCACTATAAGATATAATAGTTATTTTTAAAACACAGAAATCATAATCTGATACATAATTTATAAATTCTAAGCAAGAAACAGAAATGTATTATAAAATTAAAATAATGAAATATACAGACAGAATAAAACTTAATCATGATCGGTATTCTAGGGCAACCTTAAAAAGTTATTTCCTGGCCAGGCTGGTGGCTCACGCCTGTAATCCCAGCACTTTGGGAGGCTGAGGTGGGCGGATCACGAAGTCAGGAGATCAAGACTAACATGGTGAAACCCCATCTCTACTAAAAGTACAAAAAATTAGCCAGGTGTGGTGGTGGGAACCTGTAGTCCCAGCTACTCGGAAGGCTGAGACAGGAGAATGGCGTGAACCCGGGAGGCAGAGCTTGCAGTGAGCCCAGAAAAAAAAAAAAAAAAAAAAAAAGTTCTTTCCTAAGACACAGACTTAGGGTCACTATACATCGGAAAATTCATTCTAGATCTGGAGTCAGTTCAAAGGATGATGATCAAGGGCCATCGGTTTGTTGGCATGAAATGACCAAAAACACTTGTTTACTTCAGTGTGAAACTTTTAGGGAATAACCATATAGGTAATAATGGCTTATTTGGAAAATTTGAGGAACTTCATATGTTGTCCTTGTCTCGATGTGGCAATGGATGAATTATCTATGCTAAAGAGACAGCAGGTAGTGAAGATCAGAGGAATGGTGGCGGGTGCCTGCAGTCCCAGCTACCTGGGAGACTGAGGCAGAAGAATAGCATGAACCCGGGAGGCAGAGCTTGCAGTGAGCCGAGATCGCATCACTGCACACTAGCCTGGGCGACAGAGTGAGACTCTGTTAAAAAAAAATAAAAAACCAAAGTAGATGTTTTCAAGCAAACCTTGGGGATTACTTCCTTCCTATTGCTGCTGTACCTTCCACCATTTTCCCCAACTTATCATCTACCTATTTGTCATTTTCTCCATAGGCCACATACTGTAAAGTTGCCATGGGGATGAAAATAATGCCGTGAAAGTCATCTGTGCCTATAAAAGATGCAATTCATTTACAAAGACACTCAAGATTTTCTTCCATTTAAAAACCTTAAAATACTAATAAACGAATTGAAAAAAAAAACTCTACTGCTTTCTCAAGAAATTACAAGACTACTTGAAATGTCTAAACTGAAACTACACAACATTTTTTAGTGCTCCTTATTCTTATAAACAAAAGGTTGAAGTTACTGTTCCTTCACTTGAATTCAAAGTATGGAACTATCAAATGTTATACCCTTCAAAATGTTAAACTACTCTTTTAAAAAACCCACGCTGTATCATGCTTTTGAATTCAGAAGTTATATATTCAAAGGCAACTTTGCAGCACTGTTTGAAAAAGATTTGCTTTTCATATATTGTCTTCACAGTCCATAGTTACAGATTATCTTTTTCACAAAAAAGAGATAAAATTCTTTATAATGTCATTTTCTTTCTTTTCTACTTAAATCTGGAAGCAAACTCAAGCAAAATCTACATTTCTCATACTGTGAATTATATTCTAATAATAGGTTTATATTTTGAGGAAACAAAACAAAGCCCTTTGATTCTATTTCTAAATATTTCTCCCAAAAATTATCATTTGAAAATGTCTCAGACTATGATAAAAATACCAGAGTGAATAGACAAACAGAAGTGGAAAAGAACACAGTGGAAAGAGAATGTGCTAAAAGACAGAGGGAGTTAAGATTTAAAGCCTGAGATTTATTGATCTTTTATCGTGCCAGTTACTTTTTCTTCTATACTACTTACATGAAAACTTAAATATTTCCCCTAAACCCTCCATTCCTGAACAGGATTCACTGATATAAACTTAACCCTCAGTCTTCAGTCTAGCATGTGTAACAGACAGAAAGTCCAGAAGTGCTAAATCCTAGCACACACACTGGCACACCAAAGTTCACTTCCCAACTTCTGATAACATTCCTGGATTTACGGTAGTTAGCCCTTTAAGTATCTTAAGGAAGATTTTTGCCTTCATTAAATTCAAAGCTCACATAATACTGAGTTTCCATTTTCCATAGCTTACATTCCAATTATTTATTCAGTCATTCAAGAAACCTTATTGAGAACTCACTATATGCAAGGAATTCTGCAAGAATTTAGGAAAAGATACAAACACAAGGAAAACCCAGTTCCTACTATTGGTAGACACTTAATTCCCTATTCAATATCCATTCCCCCTTTTCCTTGCTAACTAACTTCCACTTTGTTTGGAGTACAAAGTGTCCAGTCCCATTAATCTAAGCCAGTTGTTTTTAATATGGATGATACTGCCCCTAGGGGCCATTTTGAATATGTGGGGGGAGCACTTTTACTTGTCACCATGGTATTGGGGATTCTACTGGTAACTAGTTGGCAGAGGCCAGGGACACTAGACATACAGCTATGTGGGGGACAATCTGTGTATTACGAACTCTTCCACATTCCAAATAGCTTTCTAAATGTGCAAAAACCTATTACCTTGGCCTGGAACATAACTCTATTGTGTATACGAATACACAATTGTTGTTGCACAGTTTTGATGCAAGTTGACTCTTTCAAGAAACAACTATCTTGTATATCAAGAGAAGACTATGCTGTGTTTTGTGCCGAACTTGACCCAAAATTGGTCATCTTTTCAGTAAAACACAAATGAATATGCTGCCTGTGGTACTGGAAACACCATTACTATACCCTTGTATCATCTGCATATGTTGCTGTCACATTCACCATGCAAGAATCTGACTTCTTCATTATGTCTTCTAGTGCAGTCATGCCTTAGAATTCACATTTTGAAATAATTATAAATTACTTTCCTTTAATTGTTCCTTTATATTACAGTTAGGATAATTATTTAAAAATATACATAAGCAGATTGTCTATGATGTTTATTTCAGGATAATAAAGGAGGCATTACAAATTATTTTTTTTAAAAAAGAGGAATTATGTCTAATAGGATGGGAAAGTACATATTTAAGTGAATTCAACAATTTTCTTCCCACTCTTCCAGCCAACCTTCCAGCCAGAGGAGGCCTCGTGACCCAGTTCTGCCCAAATAGACCCAAACAGTAGCACCTGAGAAGAAAGTGGTCACGTTTCTAGAGCTGTATCAGCTATTTATAACCATGATGGTGAGTCCCAGAGAACTGGTCTTGCCATCACTGAGCAGCTGAACCAACACTAGCATCACCAACTTTCCCGTATGTGAGAAAAATAAACTCTTTGTTTTAGCTGCTAAGTCAGATTTTCTATTCCATGTATCTGAATACATTTCCAACTTATATACTACTTTTAAGTGCTTCTTGGGGATCCATGATTAAATATATTGTTATAGTACTTAACACCATAAGCAAGGCCTATGACTATGCTGTGTTTAGGATCTCATGTATGGTCCACCTAGATTTCCCAAAGTACTTGAAATTCTAAATATCCAACACCAAACTCAGAATCTTCCTTTCCAAACTTGCTCTCCCTTTATTCCCCACCCTAGTCAGTAAGTTAGAAATGACTGAGGGGTTTTTTTGGATTCTTCTTTTTCCCTCAGGAAGAACAGGTGAACACTTGGCAAACCCTGCCTGTAATTCTGCCTTCAAATTCTTTCTTCACTAACTTCCCTCTTCTTCACTCTTACCATCATTTCCCTAGCTCACAACCTCATTATCACTCATGTGACACATTTCTGCACACATCTCACTGCCTTAAACAGAGGTCCCATTCCAACTCATCTTCCACATTGCCACTAGATTTATCTTAAGCACAGATCAAAGGACACCTTGGCTTAAAACATCTGTCCCCACTATTTACTGTTCAGTATTATGGTTATGAATTTTGCTATGGTTTGAGATGGTGTCCCCTCCAAAATTCATGTTGAAACTTTTTTTTTTTTTTTTTTTTTTTTGGTTCTTGAGACTGAGTCTCACTCTGTTACCCAGGCTGGAGTGCAATGGCACAGTCTCAGCTCACTGCAATCTCTGCCTCATGGGTTCAAGTGATTCCCCTGTCTCAGTCTCCTGAGTAGCTGGGATTACAGGCATGCACCACTGTACCCAGCTAATTTTTCTATTTTTAGTAGAGACGGGGTTTCACCATGTGGGTCAGGCTGGTCCCGAACTCCTGACCTCAGGGGATCTGCCCACCTCAGCCTCCCAAAGTGCTGGGATTAGAGGTGTGAGCCATCACTCCTGGCCCATGTTGAAATTTAATCCCCTGCAACAGTATTAAGAGGTGTGGCCTTTGGAAGGTGATTCATGAGGGCTTTGCCCTCATGCATGGGATTAACACCTTTATAAAAGGCTAGAAGTTAAGGAAGCATTCTCTTGCTCTCCTGTCCCTTCCATGTGTGAGGATGCAGCATTCATCCCCTCCAAAGGATGCAGTCACAGGGTTGCCACCCTGGAGGCTGAAAGCAGACCTCATCAGACACCTAATGCTGGTGCCTTAATCTTAAAATTCTCAGACTCCAGAACTGTGAGAAAACAAATTTCTGTTCTTTTTAAATTATCCAGTCTCGGGTATTTTGTTATAGCAGCACAAACAAACTAATACTTTTCTAGTCTTCACAATAATTCTTTGTTGTTTCCCTACCTTTATATCATATCCCCACCAGGCTGTTTAACAGTCTGTGAAGTTACAGACATTCTTTATACTGGTCTGATTTTGCTCATACTGTTCCCTCTGTTGAAAGTTCCCTTTAATCCTTTCTCCATTTGGAGAAATCACAATCATGATGCAAGATCCAGCTCACTAGTCTCCAACTACCAGGCAGAACCCTTTCCTGCCTTTTCAATTGCACATTGTATGCTATCATTTTTGTGTCTGTCACCCTGCTAGACTACATCACTTAATGGCAATAATATTTTACTTTTATAAAATTCACCAAGCATGTTCTCTACAACGAATGTGTTTATTTGTCTTTGCATATTAAACAAATAGCATAGTATCTATTAATATTTATAGAATAAATGAATAAATCATCAAACAAGTAGTTATATTTCACAATAGAATTATACAGCTCTGATTCATCATTTTAACAATCACTTTTTCTGCACCAGACATTCATTTGCTCCTTTAAACTACAGTCTATTCAGAAGTTTCTTTTATAAAGGGAGTAAACAGACCTGGGACCTGGTCCTGACTGTTCCTCTTTAGACGCTTGACCTTGAACAATGTACCTGAAATCTCTCTTTATATTTAAAAATGGGGTTGCATTTCTGCTGTAACATTCTATTATGGATTTTCTTAAATAATTAATATCAATTACACTTTCCTTTACACTCCATGTTAGCACTTAACTAAATCGCCTTATACCAAACTCTTAACTGTTTCATAGTTAAAAATCACCACTGATCTACTGTTTTGCTGTCTCCTGCAACCAGCCAGCTGAAATTGAACTCACACAGATCAATAAGGATGTCCTTTGTCCCTAATTCCAATGAAAACATTTCCATTTTGATCATATCTGACAGGTAAAACATGTTATATTGTTGACTGCCTCTCCTTCCAAATACTCTTTTTCCTCTTGCCCTGCTCTGCTTCTCACTCTCTTCTGCAGGGTCCCTTTCCCCATCTGTCCTTTAAATTTTAGTGATTCCTAAGGCTTTCTCCTTGATCTTCTTGTCCTACTATATAGTTTAACTGGCAAAGTCATTCACACCAAGGCACCATCTATCATTTGAACTCATCTATAAGTGAATGAGCTCTCTCAGATTGGACATCCCACAGACACCCCAAACTCAATACGTCCACACCCCTGTCATGAGTTTTCCTCCAGAGTCTGCTCTTCTCCCAGACTCTCCCTTTTGGTGCATGGCACTTCCACCACCCCATCATCTGGGACCATTTTGGACACCTCACTCTCTTTACAACTCTATAGTCAGTTAATCAGTAAGTGCTCTTAAATTTAACTCCTAAGTAGCCCCCAAACCCATCCCTTCCCCTGGGCCTTCCTCTCCACCTTCGTTTCAGTCATCTTGCTTCAACCTGAACTACCACAATAATCTCCTAACTGATCTCCCTGCCTCCAGCCTCCTCTTCTCATATGTTCTCTTTGTTACAACAGTTATCTCTCTTCAAAAGAAATTCATTTTTTTCCTCCTTTGTTCAAATGCCACAGCATTCAAGATATATCCTACTCATACCTCTACTTATACCTCTGATAACACTCTACTGCATTTTCCTCCTTAAATGTCTCTGTCTCCCACTAAACTGTGAACTCATTGTGGGTAGAGAATGTGTAGAATCCACGTTTGAACTCCTGGGATTTAGTATGGAACTGACAGTTAGTAGGTACTCATGCCTACTAAAAATGTAGTAGTAAGTGAACACAGGCAGGCAATATAGGAGGTGATACCTGAATTAGTTTTGAAAGGCTCTAGCACAGCCACCAGGCATACGATTACGGAGGATAAGTGGATGTACATTCTATACTGAAGAATAGTTCCCTCTTTATAACCCAAAGAACAGTACTGAATAAATCTTACATGCTTTGCAAATAGGTACTGTCTTGAGCTGAATATTTCTGTGTAAACAAATGGTTCCAAAATACAGAACCATTTCTTCTTATAGTCATTCATGTCCTCCTGGGCACCCAACATACTACCTTGCAAAGTAAGCATCCAGACTGTACTTTTTGATATGAGTTTTCTAGTATCTATTTTTCACATGATGGGGGATAAGAGGGCAATACAGAAAGAAAGGAAGAGACCAGACATGAGACTTTGCTTGCACTGCACCCTCAATTCTACCTGCTTAAAAAGAAAAAGCCATGGGGTTTGCAATCCTTAGAAAGTCCCACCTAGAAACAGCTGCTGAAACCTAAATAAAGCCTATAGATTGTACCAATGGCAATTTCCTGGTTTTGACATTCTACTAGAGTTGTAGAGATGTTCCACTGGGGAAGCTAGGTAAAGATCACAATAGAATCTCTCTGTATTATTTTGCACTTCCATAGTTATTATTTAAAAAAGAAAAGGAAGTACTACCTACTTGATTTTTTAAAAGTTTAAACATTTATATATATAC
>NW_016806225.1:1173121-1195013 GCF_001698545.2 Rhinopithecus bieti | reverse complement strand
TTTAAACATTTATATATATATTTATATATATACGTATAATATATATATACGTATATATATAAATGTTTAAACTTTTAAAAAATCAAGTAGGTAGTACTTCCTTTTTCTTTTTTAAATAATATATATATACGTATATATATACACGTAATATATATATATGTATATATGTGTGTGTGTGTGTGTATATATATTATATATATAAAATAACACTCATTTATATTTCTGGAAATAACCACAGAGTAATGTACCAGAACTGTGTCTACTTTTATTAGAATCAGACTGCAGGATATGTAAAAAGGACCATTCCAGGCTCACCTCTCCTACCATACCAGACTAGAATTTACCTGTATCCAATAGTTTTGCCATTACTTTTCCTAACAGCCATGATAAGGAAGCTTTATTTCAAATGTCTCTGCTACTGAACACTACATATTGAATAAAGTATGGGCACTAGAGAAACATGGGAGAAGGAGTACTGAAGAAAGAAAATTGAATTCAACAGTTGTGCAGAGGCAGCTCATGACAGTCCTCCTTCTTGTCTCACTGGTTCTTGGAGTTACTACAGTGATAGAAGTTTAGTGAGTTGATGGGAGCAGGGCAAATGGTATAATGATTCTTTCCTAAAGGAAATCCCAGGAGCTCTGGATGAGAAAGTGTAGAGGTGACAACCTGCTGAGAGAAGTCCACCAGTAGACCCCTCTCCTCCCACTGGCCACACTCTCAGCCATCATATGGCCATTTCTCTGCTATCCCTCCTCATCCCAGCAACATGGGCTAACTCATTTTGTGTCCCCGACATCTTACTGTTTACATGTGAGAAGGTTTTAGTTTGCTTTCTTAGAAAATTAATCAAGCTCACTTTACTATTCTTTTCTCCACCTTTCTTTTATCCCTTTCAAGTTGCCTGAATGTATAAAACAACAAAGCCTAAATTCTTACTGTTCAAAAGGAGGCATCTTTGTCATACAGCTAGCTGAATGTAACTTGCTTTTGACCTACATCACGATGGGACTGAGACGAACAAATATGAAGCTCCCTTCATGCTGCTTAAGAAACAATGGTGAAACCCCATCTCTATCCACCCACCACAAAAATGCAAAGATTAGGCAGGCATGGTGGCACGTGCCTGTAGTACCCACTATTCTGGAGGCTGAGGCGTGAGAATCGTTTGAGCCCAGGAGGCGAAGGCTGCACAGAGTCAAGATCACGTCACTGCATTCCAGCAAGGGCAACAGAGCCAGATCCTGTCTCAAAAAAAAAAAAAAAAAAAAAAAAAAAAAAAAAAAAAAAAAAAAAAAATTCCAATAAACAGAACCAACTACGAACTCTAGACAAATTTTGTATTCATGGCTTGCAAAATCTATACTGAAATCCAAAGAGGATATGAAACAGCTCTTGGTCCTTTTGTTAGCTGAGGATGCTGGGCTGACCATGAGGGTGGCTGCCCTGAAGAACAGGGGTCTATGATCTGTGATTCTGTCACACATGCACACACCCACAATCAGCAGTTATAACTAAGCACATGCAATCAATAAAAGCACAGATAAATCATGAAAAACGCACTTAGGAGCCAAACACAGAGTGGGTAGCCCTAGGAATGAGTGATTCTGAGGTCCTACGATCTGAGAGAACTGAAAAATGGGAAGAAAGGAAATGGGATTCTAACCTCATAAAGTGCTAGTTTCCCAAGACTTGGATACCCCCAACATAAGAGTAATAGGAAGTACTTTATTTCTCCCAGTAAAACCAGTGAAGCATTTGTCTTCGATCTGGCAACATTAAAAAAGCTATTACAAGGCACAGCAGCCTTTCCAGAGACAGGGGAGAGAATATAGGCCTCCTTGAATCAGATGAAGTGCAGAAGTCTTTCAGAGATTCTGCTGCAGAAAACTATAAAGTTGGAGATATATAGATTCAATTACCGTTCAAGCAATAATGGGTTACAGTAAGCTGACTGTACTCATGTGTTTTAATTGCTAAACGGTATGTTTTCCCCCATGTTATCTTCCCCTAAACTCGTTAATAACAAGTTCTGAGGAACAGTCTGGTAGAGATACTAGTAATTTCCTTTGGATCATGCCTTTCAGTTTTCCTAACTTTAGCCAGGCTTCCCCATCCCATAAACACTAAAGCAGAAAGCCCCTCAATGAATCTTGGTGCAAATACAGTTCTTGTTACACCCCAAGCCAGAAGGCCTGTTCAGCAAGTCACTTACTGCAAAATTTGCTATTAAACCTGTCAAACAGGCATATATGAAAATACTGCTTCACTAAACAGCTGTTAAGTTTCATGAGCTTAGAAAGAAAACACCGTCTAGCTACACACTGTTAACAAAAATTCACCATTCCGTTTTAAAATCTGATATCCTGGTACAATTTTCCCTAAATCCTAACATTTGCTCTCTGCTATGAAATGGCTGCCACACAGAACCATTCGCAAACACTGACTGAGAACACACACAAACTTATTTGCAACAGTGTGTGCTCTCCCCTGCAATAGGAACACAGAGCATCTGTTGCTTCAGGCTCTTGCACAGGAAAAAGAGCAGCTCTCCATAGTGTCAAGGGGAAATTAATGTGCCAATTCCTCTCTGTCCCAATGGTCAGACATTAATCAAAGGTTGCAAAAAAAAAAAGTGTTAAGCCAAATAGATTAGCCATAATGGAGCTAAAACAACTATTCAAAGTGCTTAATCAGTCAATGTAAAATAAAACTATTGTAGCACTACATCAGGGCACAGCCAGGAAAATTATACTGAGGAGAAAGAACATTCATAAAACAAGTTTTCTAGGAAGTGGCAGAAGCAAGATGATACAGCAGATGTTTCACAGCAGGAAATTAAAAAGATAACTTTAAAAAAGGGAATTAGGAAGACACTTGGAGAGAGCCGAATTTGGAGTCTGGAATAAAAAGACCACGGTGGAAACTACATCCCAGGCTGGAGGTGAGAAGGGAGGAAAGAACTAGTATCAAGAAATATGGGGCCGCGCACAGTGGCTCCCATCTGTAATCCTAGGACTCTGGGAGGCTGAGGTGAGTGGATCACCTGAGGTTAGGATTTCGAGACCAGCCCGGCCAACATGTGAAACCCTGTCTCTACTAAAAATACCAAAAATTAGCTGGGCGTGGTGGCGCGTGCCTGTAATCCCAGCTACTTGGGAAGCTGAGGCAGGAGAATTGCTTGAACCCAGGAAGCATCGGCAGAAGTGAGCTGAGATCACATCACTGCACTCCAGCCTGGGCAACAGTGAGAGCCCGTCTCAAAAAAAAAAAAAAAAAAAGCATAGGTAGCCAGCTGAAAGGGAATTTTCTTCACCAGCAACTTCTATATCCAAAGACTAATTGTTAAAAAGAGAATCATATTTATCAGGAGAGTCGGTGTATAATTTAAAGGATGATGAGGATGGACTTAAAACACAAAAGATACTTGGAGCCCAGGTGCCCACTGCCAAAGTGAAAGAGGAAAGGAGAACTGGTTTCCTCTAGGGAGTGCCAAAAATGGCTTGGGAGGAGGACAGAGGGGAATCAAAGGTACCACAGCTTATCTTGATTTTTGTGATTTATTTCCCGATGTCTCAGTGGAAAGACAAAAAGCCCATCTTCAGGTCACTCCAGTCGCTGTTACGGGAAATGAGGTGAGGAAACACTAATCTGGGAATAGTCAGCCCATAATTGCCTTGAGGTCCACTAAATCTGTGAAGGACCGTCCTACTTCCTAAATGTAGTGCGTCTGATTTCCCTCCAGAGAACGCAGGAAATTGTCCCCTTTGAAACAGATGAGAAGCTTTGGATAACATCAGATTCTATTGGAAAGCCCTCGGGTAATGAGTCGGCAGCTCACAGACTGAACAACAGTGTCTGATACATTTAGTAGCGGATGAGGGGAAGTTTGTTGTGACAGCTGTGCAGGAAAAAAAAAATCTGAAGGTTAGGTGGATTTGCAACATAAGAAGGTGATTTCAGTTTGGAAAGAGCACAGTCTTCTTAGGAGCGGAGAGTATACAGAAAAATAAACCAAAGCATACACAGAGCAAGAGAAAGCAAAGTGTACCCAGCTTGCCGTGGAGTTTTCTGCATTGCTTCCCTGCATCAGAAATGCCTGCTGGCCAGTCAGAATGCCCCCTAAAGTCTGTTACACCATTTGCTTTCACGGCAGTTAGGGCCTGGCCAAGAGTGGGAATACTGTAGTATTTGTAGGATACATAGCTCCAGAGTAAATCTGAGTTATACTTGAAGATGATTTTATTCTCTACTTAGCATTCAGCTCTCTCTCCTCTCCACTTGGTTACTAATGCATTCTTTTCTCACCGGTCCCCACAGGCAGGGCATGAGGACAGATGATGGCTGCTGCCTGCCCCGACACACGCACAGGGCCACACTGCTGTTGTGTTCCACGCCGCCCTACAGAGGCTGTATTTGATTCCCACCTTCCCTCTGCCTCCAGCAGTTGCTCAGAGGGCCAGCCACTTCCACTGATGAAGTGTCACAGAAGCACATGAAAGACATAAACACAGCCCAAGCCAGCATCAGAAGAAAAAGGCCCTAACGAACTAGAAGCAGGCAATAAACACCGAGTGACAGATATGACAACTAAAAGCCCTCCAAAAGTCACCTCTGTGTAATGTGCCACGGAAGTCACACTCCCCATTTGATGGAGGTAGGAGGGGAGGAAAAAAGAAAGGAAAGATGAAAACCAATATTGACCTTTCCCCTAGCAAGTACTGGGCTAAGGGCTTTAATATATCTCATCTGATTTAATCCTCAAAAGCAACCAGTAAAGGAAGTCATTTCTTCCAAAAGAGAGATTCAGAGAATTTAAGTGATTTGCTCATTGTCATACAGTAGTAACAGACAATTTCCCCCACTTCTTTGAGGAGGTAACTCTTATTCATCTTTTGGGAAGCCTTGCCTGACCCTCATGGTTTGGACTGGGAGGGCCTCCTACAGGTCCTCATATTACTGTTCAGGACTTTCTCCATCTTACACAACACTCTGCATTAGAATTGCCTGTTTATTTCTCAGCCTCCATCTCTAGACCAAAGGTTCATTGAAGGCAGAGGCAATCCCTTACTTCAGTATCTCCAGGGCTAAATGCATTGCCTGGCCTGTGTGTGCTTGATGAATGGGGGGCCCCAACTGAGAATCCACTGTTCCATGCTGTCTCTGAATAATACTGTTTGGGATTTTAATTTAACCAAGTGCTTAGCAAAATGGAAAAGAGTGAGTAAGAAGACTTTCAGGATCCTACTGGATAGTCTCTATGGTACTATTATAATACTACTATGTGGAACATGGGTTTGGACCTGTGAAATAGGATGTTTAAATGCAAGTAACTATACAGCATCATGGTATTAACTATTTCCTGGATGAAAATAAATAAGGCTGAAATGTTTATGTCTGACTATAGGGTTTTTTTGTGTGTGTGTGTGTGTGTGTGTTTTCCAGGCTCTTCTCTGTTAAATAATAAGAAGCACTAGTAAGCCCTGCTTTCACCTTTAGAGTCCCACAGACACCAATTATTCACACTCAATGTCACAACTTCAAAATGTTTAAGATGTTCTGAACTTTGGTGGGTTCTTTCTTTTAGAGATGGGAATGAAAAGAGAGCCAAATCGCCTTGGCCCAGGTTTTTGAAAGTCATTATAGCTTCTCCACCATAGAACCCTGCAATCCTGCTCCAGCAGTCCTGTTTCAATGTCTGTTTCCAAACTAGAAAATATATGACTTGACCACCAGGAATGCTTGTACCAAGTCCAAGTCCAGAGCAGAGTGGCTCTGTCTGGGCTATCGCCCCTAATGCTCTGTCAATTAGCAAAGTCTAATCAACCCAGAAAACCAGCAAAAAGAGGTCACCCAAACAACTAAGTCCAGACTGCAATAAATCTGCTTCTAGTTACTGTTCTTTCTTGTTCCAGACAATTTAGGTACAGATTTTAACAAAGGCAGGTGCAAAGGCTGGTTTTACTGAATTTCACACCCAGTTGGGGAAGCCAATTGTGGACTTGAAACAAGTAGCCTCTAGCAACTAACTAGAACCAAAGCTGAACGTACAATTTAATTCAAAGGTACTGAACTCTACAGAAAAAAGTCAACCTTTCTCAATTTGTCTTGGCATTTGGGTGGTTTTATGCTGTATTTTGGGGCTATCAGTAAGCACTGTGAAGAGTCTTTTTAGTCCCCTGTCTGAATTGGCTACTTCCTAAAGTGTACAAGAAAAATAGCTGTCCAAGTGCCATTGGGATAGGGGAAATTTTAATAGGCCTGAACGTTGATCAGTAACAGTCTTGTAATTTTTCACTTTAGTTTTGGGATTTTCATATTTGGCCCAAATTTTTTTTATCACTTTTTTAGCAGCTGTATTGAAATATAATTAACATATAACAGATTGTGCATATTTAAAATATATAATTTGATAAGTTTTGACATACGTTTACATCTGTAAGACCATTATCACAGTTAAAATAATGAACATGTGTTCCTTAACTGAATGAATATATGTTAAGATAATGAACATATGGTAAGGAACACTCCCAGAAGGTTCTTCATGCCCCTAGGTATTCGTTTCCTCCTACCCTTCTACCACTGGCACAAGGAAACCACTGATCTGCTTTCTGTTATTGTACATTAGTTTGCATGTTCTAGAATTTGATATAAATGGAATCATTTAGCATGTTTGCATCTTATACCCAGCTTCTATCATGCAGCATATTTATTTTGGAATTCACTCATGTGGTAGCATTCATTAATAGTTCATTCTTTTTTATTGCAGAATAACATAGATATAACACAGTTCATTTATCCAATCACTTATTGATGGAGATTTGGGTTGCTTCCAGTTTGGGGCTATAACAGGGTAAACTCCTATAAACATTTATTTGTACTTTTTGTATGGGCATATGCTTTCATTTCTAGTAATAGAATGGCTGGACCATGTAAGTATATGTTTAACTTTTTAAAACTGCCAAACTGTTTTTCAAAGTGGTTGTACCGGTTTACATTCCCACCAAAAGTGTATGAGAGTTCTAGTTCCTCTGTATGTTCACCAACACTTGATATGGTCAGTCTTTTTCTATTCCTAATAGGTGTGTATTAGTGTCTCATTGTGGTTCTACTTTACATTTCTCTAATGACTAATAATGTTGAGTATATTTTCATGTACTTATTTGCTAGTCACATATCTTTTTTGGTGGAGTATCTGTTCAAATATTTTGCCCTTTTTTATTATGTTACTTTCTTATTATTTATATCTTAGAGTTTTTTTATATATTCTGGATATAAGTAGTCCCATATCAGCTCTACTTTTTGCAAATGTGTGTGTGCATGTGTGTGTGTGTGTGTGTGTATATATATATATTCTCCCTGTCTATGGCTTGTCCTTTCATTCCCTTAACAGTGTCTTTTGAAGAACAGAAATGTTTCATTTTGGAGAAGTCCACTTTGTCAATTCTAAAATGTATTATAAAACAGAATTAATCAAGACAGTATTATATTAGAGCAAAGATAGACAAATAGTTCAGTGGAATGAAACAGAGAGTCCAGAAATCAACCCATATTCATATGGACAGCTATTTCTTGAGAAAGGTATTAAGGCAATTCAGTGAAAAAGGAGATTCTTTGCAGCAAACCACACTAGTACAATTGAATATCTATATGGGAAAAAAACACTTTCATCTATGAATTATGAGCTCAGTTATGGAACCCCCAAATTCATATGTTAAAGTCCTGACTTCCAGTACCTCAGAATATGACTGCATTTGGAAATAGTCTTTAAGAAGTAATTAAGTTAAAATGAGTTCATTTGGGTGGGTCCTAACCCAATATGGTTGGTTACTTTATAAGAAGAGGAAAGTCTGACAGGGACAGGCAGAGAGGAGAGACCACATGAAGACACAGGGAGAAGAAGGCCATCTATAAGGCAAGGAAAGAGACCTCAAAAGAAACCAACCCTGCTGACACCTAGATCTCAGACTTCTAGCCTCAAGAATTGTGAAAAAATATATTTCTATTTTTTAAGCCACTTAGTCTGTGGTGCTTTGTGGCAGTCCTAGTAAACTAATACACCACACCTCTTGTCATAAATAAAAATGGACTAAAAAATTGATCATACACCTAAATTTAAAACTCTAAATCATAAAAACTTCTAGAAGAAAACCTTTGTGACCTTGGGATATACAAAGATTTCTTAGATACAATACTAAAAGCATGGTTCATTGAGGGAAAAATTAATAAATTGAACTGAAAGCACTTACAAAGGCTTTTTTCTCCCACCGGGAAACAATCTCAGATGCCCAGATATAAAATAGACATAAGCAGAGCTTCTTGGGAAGGGGGGCAGAGAGCATGGACACTATTTCCTTAGTTCCTCCATCACCGTCCTCTGTAGCCCCTAAGAATTTGCCACCCCAAAGAATAAAATGTGGAAGTCATTGAAGTTTATTAACATAATGTTTGGATCTGCCCAAAATAGTACCACTAACTGTTATTGAGAGGCTACTATGTGTTACATAATATGATAGATGCTTTCTTATATTATTTTCTCTTTCAATCCCATGAGGTAGGTATTATTTACGTTCACACAGGAAGAAATTAAGGCTCTCATAGGTGGTCCATATCACAACTGCAATCTGGACCCAGTTTTGACCCCCAAATCCATGCTCTTTAGACTTCCAGTGTTCACGGACACCTCATACACAGTGCCTTAATTCAAACATAAAAGATAAGAACATGAACTTTCTGTGTACATAAACCACTTGTACAAAATAATTGCCTATTCTTAAAAAATGAAACCTTTATTTCCTTAGGAAACTAAGCTCCAGCTAAAAATAATATGTAATGACCATCCAGGATATACTTCCTATAAAGCCACAGCAGCACATGATGCTATAATAGCATAGCTATTGAGCAGATATTCTTGGCAAGCCCCCAATGCCAGACACACATACTCCTTCCCTGCTATAGAGCAAATGGCTCACAGAGATCTGTGGCTGATGAATTCTATTAAAGGCCAAAGCAAGCTAGTTACAGTTGCTACGTTCAGAAGGGAGACAGAATGGCAAAATGGTTAGGAAGGTCACACTAATAGTAAAGAGACTGAGCCCTGATTAGACCCCAGGTTTGATGCTGTTAGCAGAGGTAACAGTTATAATACTATCTCAACTTTATAAAGTCCTAAGGACTTAATATCACATTGTCTCATTTAATTTCCACAACAATCCTATGAACCAGGCATTATGAATGAAGCATTAAAAGATGAGAAAGAGCCTTAGAGATGATAAATGATGTGCTCAAGGTCATACAGAAAATGAGGGACAGAACCTTGATTGGTACCCAGATCTGTGACTGCAGAGCCAGTTCTTTGAACTACCACTGTAGTCTACCTCTCTCAGGTGGAGGAATAACAAAGAAAACAGGCAAGCTCTTCAACCTCCCCCTTAAATCCCCTACTCCCATTCCTGAGAGTAGGGCAATCAATCCACCAGTCACCTTGTAGACCTTACAGAGGAGGCTCCCCATTCAGAAATCAATCCACGACCACTGGGAGAGGAAAACTAAGGGTGCTTAGAGCATAGGTGCAGAAAGCCCTGCTCTTGAAGGCAGCAAAGTCATATCTGCAAGACAGCTTCTCTGTCTGGCAGTTTATCTGCATCTGATGGTCATCAGAGAGTTCAGGCTAGCTCGTGTGTATCAGGAGCGGATGTGCAGCTTTCTTCCCACGAGCCAAAAGCCTAACCAGCACAGCCTTCTGTGCTCAAAACTACCTTGTATCAGGAAGGCCTTAGAAGGAACAAGAAAATGCTTGTCACCCACCACTTCCACACTTTGACAATATTGCATTAAAGATTTAGAAGGAAGGTTTTTACCTGAAAGTCATTAACAGCTGCTTATTCCCTATGAAGTTTCAGGCAAAATGCTCAGCCACACCACAGTTTAATCAACACACATCCTAACTGAGACTTTTACAGCTTTAAAGCTGTAAAATCTAGAAGGTTTTGCCTCTCTCCGACATAATTACAAGTTCCATATTTTTGCCTAAGGCTAAAATGTAAATCATTTCCTGGTACACCACAACTTCCCAGCACTGACTGTATAAGGCAAGGCTCCATAGAATTTGAAATTAAAAACATCATTTTCCTAAATGTGTATGTCATTATGATGTTTACTAATGTGTTTTTGCTGTTTTTTAAGTCCCAGTTCCTATGTATTTCAGTTGAAGGCTGCTGGCATTGTGATATAAGCTAGGCAATGTAGCCTAAAACTTGCCACAGTTTTTCTTCTCCTTGGGTTCTCTTATGAGTTCCTTTATAGGGCTCCAGAGTACTGATTATAATGCCTTATAATCACCAGGGTCTAAATTCATCTCTGTTCCTTAAAATCTTCCTTAAGCCCTTTAGAAATACTGCTCCTTCTCATTAGCCCTTAAAACATCAACATTAGCCCTTGAAACATCACCACTGAGCCCACTCCTACTTAAGCATAGAGGAGAAAACATGGGCTATGAGGTCTGACCGACCTGGCTTAAAATCCTGACTCTTCCACTTAGAATCTTGCATACAGTTCTTTACCTCTCTGAACCTGTGTTTCCTCCTCCATAAAGTGGAAATGATAATACCAGACTTACAAGGTTCCTGTGATATGGGTTTCTAATGGCCACTGGGCATATAGTAAGCATTCAGTAAATATTAGTCCCCTTCACTTTCCCTGCCTTTCTTACCCATACAGCTCCGAATTTTACCCTTGACAATATGCCCCACAGCCATAAGAATCACAAGGAGAACTTGTAATCACAGCTCAGGGAATCATGAGAAATGGAACAGCCTTTATGAGCTATGCTATGTTGAATGTCTTCATAGGCTCAGTCCAATAAAACCACGAGGGACCCACATGGCTAGGGCTGAGGTCTGAAAGCAAGGAAACTTGAGTTCCAACTGCAGTATAGTCCTAGCTATACTAGGACTAGCTGTGTGACTTGGACCAAATTACTTAACCTCTCTAAATTGCAGTTCCCCTCTATGTAACTGGGGGAATAATAACAATTCCTACTTTGCAGGGTTATGAGGAGTATTAAATGAGAAAATATAGACAGAGAGCCTAATATAGTAGCTGGCATGATGCAAATACTCAGTGGTAGTGATCATTTGCTATTACTAGCAGTGATAGGGAGCATGCCCTTGCCATACTAGCTAGTTCCTAGTCAGCATTCCACTCCCTTACTCACTGCATGACTTTGGACAAGTCGCTTAAATGTTCTGCACCTCAGTCTCCTCATCTATAAAACAGAAATGTTAAGAGAATCTCAACATTCTTCACGGTGTTGTTGGGAGTATCAAATAAAATAATGGCATAAAAGCACTCTGTGAAAGATACAGCATAGAAATTTTAGAGGGTATTATTACAATACAGATGTAATGGAAATGCTAATGGATGCTAATCATAAGGTCCTTAAGTTCACCAAAAAATAAGTTGGTCCGAATAGGGCTTAACTGAATACAAAAAATATATAACAATCATCCCAGAAGCATCCATTAGCCAGAAAATCACACTTCAAAGAAGTGTTTTAATGCTTCATACATATTTATGTGGTCTATTTCTGATTTTGGAATTCAACAGCCCATTTTCCTAATAATAAAATCTCTGCTCTCACTGGAGGTTTGGGGGAAAGGGAAAGAAGGAAACAAGAGAACAAGTTGAGCCTCCTGAAAGTAGACAAAAGGTAGGGCAGGGATGGAGCAAGGTGAGCAGGTGAACAAGCCCATCCTGCAGAGCCCTTTGGGCAGCAAGCACGGTTACTGGCATGGTCCCAGGAGACAAGACAGGTGGCATATTCTTTCCCTCACCAAAAGACAAGGGAGCAAGAAGATGAGGACTCCATAGGAGGCGTCTGAGTTCCAAGCTCTCCATAGACAATATTACTCGAACTTTGTCCTTTTCCAGGGTTTACCTTTGATGGAAAAAACAGGAGTAGGAGTTCACTTCTAGCCCCATCATGAAGCTGATCAGCTTATCAGTAGGTATGTATGAAGCATGTATTATATGGAGATATAAAGAGTGAGACTTGGCTCCACCTTCAAGAAATTGGCTCACAATCTGGAGGCAATAAGACTGGTGAAGGACTTTTGGCATAAAAAGACTGGGAGAGAAGCTGAGATGAATTAAGTGAAAGACAATTTAATTCCCACCTAGGATAAATTGAAAACACAAAAACAGAAAAAAAAAAAAAAAAAAAAAAAAAAAAAAAAAAAAAAAAGAAGAACTAAAGAAAAATCAATAGGGGCTACTTGAGATGCCTAGCTTATCAAAATTCAGTAACAGACTAATGGTTGGACTTCTTAACATGGCAGCGGGCAGCAAGCTATTATGTACGATAGGGCCTCTCCCCATCTCCCATTATAAAAAATCATGCATGCATACATACACGCACACATGCACACACCTTCATTGACTGGCAAAGTATAGAAAGCCAAAGATCAGAATTACTATGAGTGTAAAAATTCCGTTTAATGTATCATCAGGAATGGGTTGGCAGGTGCAGTTTTAGACCATACATCACATATTTTATTTTTACAACCACATAAAATGGATGCTCCCATCCATTCTGGTCTCAAAAAATATAAGAAAAGATGTCGGTTACCCATAGAGTCTATACCATGTTTCAGAAGACAGGGGCTACAGTAGTGAGAAATATAGTGAGCAGCAACCAGTTTTAGGGGAACTTTCTTTACTGTAGTCATGGACTTCTACACAAACCAGTTTTCCCATTCCATGAGCTCTACTTATTCTACTTTTGCTAAAAGACCTCAGATCTCCTAACTTAGCAAAATAATCAGCGTGAGTAGAAGCACAGTTATTTAGAAAAAGCTTTATAAATAGGAACAAAGAGCTCATATTCTGGAAGGGCATGTGAAAGAGTATTAATTAATATTTTACACTATTTAAACAATTTCAAATTACATGCAACCTTATAGTTTAAAAAATGCAAGAGCTGTATTAATTCACCTAAATCCATGACAGATGAATGCTTGTTAGACATTAAAAAAAAAAAAATCAAATTAAAATTTTAGTTTAAATATGAGCAAAACATGTGAAGCAAAAAATAATTCACCTATTACTTTTGTTAATAAAGACAAAGCCTGGATAAATCTCACACAATTCAAGAATGAAAAGTAGAAAAGAGCCAACAATGGGATTATGGAAAAAAAGATACTTCAACAACAGAGAAAATAGATAACACTCTAAAACCTCAAAGAAAGAGAAACTTCTAAAAAGAGTTTTCTCAGTGAAAATTTACGCCAGTTTTGCTGTCTTCATAAATATGTAAAAGGTCATCATCTCTATGAAACAAGGTCAGAACACAATAAATAGAGAACAAGCTGAAAAAAAAATTGTCTAAAATATGAAAGTATAAGGAAACCCAAAACACGATCAAGAGTTTAAAAGCATATTAACAACAATGAAGAACAGAATGAAACTGAAGAAAATATAATTTGTGACAAAGCATTCAGGTTACCTAGAAAGTAAAGAGAATCAACTTGGCATCAGGCTTTTTATCAGGAACGGTCAATGCTGAAAGACAAAGAAGCAATGCCTTCAAATTAGTAATAAGAGATTATTATTGTTATTATTATTATTATTGAGACGGAGTCTTGCTCTGTTGCCCATGCTGGAGCGCAGTGGCATGATTTCGGCTCACTGCAACCTCTGCCTCACAGGTTCAAGTGATTCTTGTGCCTCAGCCTCCCGAGTAGCTTGGATTACAGGCATGTGCCACGACGCCCAGCTAAGTATTTTTGTATTACTAGTAGAGACGGGGTTTCACCATGGTGGCCAGTCTGGTCTCAAACTCCCGACTTCAAGTGATCTGCCCACCACGGCCTCCCAAAGTGCTAGGATTACAGCCATGAGTCACCACGCTCAGCTGGAAGTTATTTTAAATTTAGAATTCTGTACCTACCAAAACTATCAGTCAATCATTAGGACAAAATAAATACATTTTCAGAAAAACAAGGACCTAGGAAGTTTACCCCCCCCCCCATGTACCCTTTATGGAAAAAAAATCACTTGAATAAATGTACTGAAGGGGAGGAAAAAGAAATGTTCTTAAAAGGGAATACACGGACCTAAGAAATAGTGAAACTAATCTAGAAGTGAAATGAAGAAAAATATCAGGGTGACAGCTTTGAAACAGACCTAGAAATAGAGTAATACTTACTGAAGCATTAAACAATTGCAAGATATTGGCAATATGGTAAAAAGATACATGTTTCTTTTCTCAAGAAAAAAGGCAATTAAACTCAAAACATTTCCCAAGAATGGTCCAAGTATGAAACAAGTTAAATCATGACAACAGTCTGAATAATGGATGAAATATTAAAATAGAAAGAGAAAATCCATTTAATCTTGACCTTTAGAGCATTCTCCTTAAAGTTGCATAGATGTTGAGATGCATTGCTTTCTCTACATACCCAATATTCCTCAAACATGAAATGAATATTTATATAACCATTATATCAAAATTCTACCAGTTTTTGACTTTCAGAATTAACCTACAGACAAAGCATAGAAGATGTAATTAGAATTAGAGAACAGAATGCTCTAAACATTCCCCACATAAAAGTGATAACATAGCTAACACGAGTCAGACGGTAGAGAAAGGAAGACATAGAGGATGCTAAATTGGGAAATTCATTCCCCAAGAGTCAAAAAATAACCAAGAGTCCAAAAAATGTTTCAAGTTGATGAATCAAGAAGTTGGAGGTTAAGTATTTTTTAAAATTACAAAAGTTTCTCATCTAAGAAAACAATTACAATTGGGAAGAATTTGAAAAGGAAAGGTAAGGGTAGTATAAATAACTGAGCCTTACTCTTTCATATCAAAGAATCAATAGATAAAGTCTATAGTTACTAATTAAGAATGAAAGATCCAAACACATTATTTAGAGTTATGGAGGTAACTATTAGAAGAAATAAAAGCATTCAAAAGTAATTACAACTGAAATGTGAGATTAGAAATGGGGAGTCTGAACAAAATTTCACTTTTAATTTGATATCCTGCTCATATGTGTACTTTCAGGACCTTATTTCTTTAATAAAATTAACCAAGCCAGAGTTTACTTATGTTTTGTGTTTTATTCCTCATAATCCATAATTTATGCAATAATTATGGCATAAAAATTTAAGTTATTAATGGATAGAATAAAATGACAAAATTTAGATTTGAGAAGGAAACAAATTATTGCTGTCTATAATAGATCAAGTAAACACAATAAATAAAAATTATTTTGATTAACAATTATATACTTTGTGCCCATTTGAAGATTATAAATTTTAAATCCATATGAATATTTATAAGACTGGACTTGCAATTGGTGTGCACATGATAACCTCAGGACTTCAATAAGAAATTAGACTACATTCTTTATCACAATGCAGCAAAACTAGAATAATAACAAAATAATTTAAGATCCTATAAAGTATTTTTAATTGATCTCCTAATATTGTATCAGTTGAGAATTTAAGATTGATAAATTTTATTTAAAATAATGAAAGTAATAATTAAGTAAAAATATACCTTTCTACAAAGCTTACTCAAAGCCAATCCACTTAGAATAACTCTGGAAGGACCTAGAACTCATAATTGTGGTGTACCTCCTGGTGAGGGACAAGAGAACTAAGGCAAGAGAATGAAGAAATTCGCTATTCTCTGTAAGTCCTTTTTGGTATGCCTTTGAGTTTGTACAATGTGCATAAACCGACACTCAGACCTATTTTTAAATCAAATGATAGACTTGAATACCTCTCTCTAACCAAGATTCTGTTTAAAGATAATCAATCATTCAGAAGCTATCTCGAAAAGAAAGAAAAACCACTACAAGCCAACAAACAGGAAGACATAAAATACATAATCTAAGCTAACAGTGATGAATTTTTACACAATCAAATAAATAGAGGGAACAGATAATACGATTAAAAGATAAGCAGAAAGGTATTACTCTGGGAACAAGCTTTTAATCACAGTTTCTGACAAATCTAAATATTTTTAAAAGAAAAGATATAAAATATCAAAAGGGGGAGGATAAAACATTTACCATTTACTATGTTCCTACAACTCGTTTCAAGATATTCTGCACAGATCATTTCATCTCATTTTATTTACCCGAAAACAGATAAATAAAACATATTTTAAGAATTAAAAGAGAATTCCACTCACAATCACATTTTAACAAATTTAGAAATTTCAATAAAGTGAACCATTTTCTAGAAATAATTATTAATAACATTGATTCAATATTATAAGAAAGCTGAATATCCATGGAAAATTTAGCAAATGTTGTTAAGGGATAATTTGCAAAACTGGTTCTAGAACTTTCATGTTTTCAAGAAACTTATGAGACCCATATTATATAATCCAGGGTACATTAAAGTAGGAAAAGCTATCCTAACTCACTTTATGAGGTTAACATAACCCTGATAACAAAATATGACAATGATTAATATTCCAAAGAGGGTTCTGTGGAAATTAGTGTCACTTTCTGAGGGGGGAACGGAGTCCATTGTGGGTTCGCTTGAAAAGCACTCCCTTAGAGATTACAGCATGTATTAGCATATTAAAGTCTCTGAGAAACCTGAAGCAAAGAAATTTGTTAAAATGTTTTAATCTGCCTTTCTCAAGTGTATTTAACCACGGAACCATTTCTTCCTCATAACATTCCTTCTTAAAATGCATTTCAAGAAATATCCTTCCAAACAAGTTTTATTTATGAATATAGTTGTGAAAATTCTAAATAAAAAATCTGTAAAATTAAGTCAAAGTATATTAAAGCAATAACCCAGCATAATCAAGTAGGGATTACCTCAGAAGTGCAAGAATTGTTTAATATTAGAAATATATTAATATAACACATTGCATCACTAGGTCAAATAAGAGAACATAATTATAAAAAAAAGAACAGATGATTTGATAAAATTCAACACTGTTTTTTTTCTGACTTTTAAGCCTCACTAGGAAGCTAAGTGTATTTCCTAATTTCTTTTAGGCCAATTGCCTCTTAGCTGCAAATTATTAAAGGTGCGCTCATTAAAATTAGGAGGAAGGTAAGGATGTCCAAAATCATACTAACATGCAAGAAAAGAAACAAGATACAACTATTTTGAAAGGGAACAGAAGTTAGAATTATTTGCAGAAGGCATGATTGCTTTTCTAGAAGATACAAAAGAACCAAAATCAATAATAATACTCAAGAAAATTGCTAATTATAAAATATATATTCAAGATTCAATTTTCTCTATACTAACAACAATTAGAAAACATAATGAGGGAAAGGTCAGTACACAATACTTACAAACTATAAATTTCTTAAGCAAAACCTTGAGGGATGCAAGATAGAAGAAAACTTAAACAAATGGAAAGATAAAATATGTTCCTGAAGAGGTAGACTAAATAATAAAATATGCTAATTATTCCAAAATTAATTTATATTTTGACATAATGTCAAAATTTCATTTGGCAAATATCGTGTGTGAAAATAGTTCATTTGTTTGAAAAAGCAAAATCAGTGGAAATGTACCCAAATTCAATATTAAACTGCATTGTAACACATACAAAATAGTATAATGGTGGTATAAGAATCAATAGACAAATTAACGCAACAAAACAAACAGGCCTGAAAGAGAGCCTTGTACACATTATAACTTAATATGTAACAGAACATACATCATAAACCAATATGGAAAAAATGGACTACTCTATAACAGGTTTGTGTAAAACTGGTTATGTATTTCAAAAGAAAAATATCAACTTGTGGTCTCACGTCACATCATATAAAAATTAATTTCAAATACATTTTAGAATTAAATGAAAATATATTTTAAAAGCTAAGCAGGTAAATATTTACCACATTTTAGAGAGCAAGAATTTTCTAAATGTAATAGCACCGAAAGAAGTCACAGAATAAAATGGTGGAATGACACTGGTTAATGGAACCTGACTCTCGATACCCTTAATGAAATGAACAGAAACAACTAATGACCAGTCAGAAATATATCATCAACACTCAGACACAGGAAGGGGCACAAACTCATACCAAGGAAGGGATATAACCTCATATCATGATATAATCAGAGCCATACATGACAAACCCACAGGCAATATTATACTGAATGGGCAAAAGCTGAAAGCATTCCCCTTGAAAACTGGCACAAGACAAGGATACCCTCTCTCACCACTCCTATTCAACATAGTGTTGGAAGTTCTGGCCAGGGCAATCAGGCAAGAAAAAGAAATAAAGAGTACTGAAATAGGAGGAGAGGAAGTCAAATTATCTTTGTTTGCATATGGCATGATCCTATATCTAGAAAACCCCATCGTCTCAGCCCAAAAGCATCTTAAGCTGATAAGCAACTTCAGCAAAGTCTCAGGATACAAAATCAATGTGCAAAAATCACTAGCATTACTATACGCCAACAACAGGCAAGCAGAGCCAAATCATGAATGAACTCTCATTCACAATTGCTACAAAAGAATAAAATGCCTAGGAATACAGCTAACAAGAGAAGAGAAGGACCTCTTTAAGGAGAATTACAAACCACTGATCAAACAAATCAGAGAGGACACAAACAAATGGAGAAACATTCCATGCTCATGGATAGGAGGAATCAATATTGTCAAAATGGCCATACTGCCCAAACTAATTTAAAGATTCAATGCTATTTCCATTAAACTACCACCAACATTCTTCACAAAATTAGAAAAAAAAATTTTAAGTTTGTATGGAACAAAGAGGCTGAATAGTCAAGATAATCCTAAGCAAAAAGAACAAAGTTGGAGTCATCATGCTACCCAACTTAAAACTATACTACAAGTCTAAAGTAACCAAAACAGCATGGTACTGGTACAAAAACAGACACATAGAATGGAACAGAATAGAGAACTCAAAAATAAGACCACACACCTACAACCATCTGATCTTCAACAAACCTGACAAAAACAAACAATGGGGAAAGGATTCCCTTTATAATAAATGGTGCTGGGAGAACTGGCTAGCTACATGCAGAAAATTGAAACTGGACCCCTTCCTTATACGTTACACAAAAATTAACTCAAGATAGATTAAAGATGTAAATGTAAAATCCAAAACTATAAAAAAACCTAGAACAAAATCTAGGCAATACGATTAAGAACACAGACATGGGCAAAGATTTCATTATGAAAACACTAGAAGCAAAACTTGACAAATGGGATCTAATGAAACTAAAGAGCTTCTGCATAGCAAAAGAAAACTATCATCAGAGTGAACAGACAACCTACAGAATGGGAGAAAATTTTTGCAATCTAATAATCTGAAAAAGGTCTAATATCTAGAATCTACAAGGAACTTAAACAAATTTACAAGAAAAAATTAAACAACCCCATTAAAAAGTGGGCAAGGGACAAGAACAGACACTTCTCAAAAGAAGAGATTCATGAAGCCAACAAGCATATGAAAAAAAGCTCGTCATCACTGGTCATTAGAGAAATGCAAATCAAAACCACAATGAAATACCATCTTATGCCAGTCAGAATGGTGGTTCATTGAAAAGTCAAGAAACAACAGATGCTGACAGGTTTGTGAAGAAAAAGGAATGCTGTTACACTGTTGGTGGGAGTGTAAATTAGTTTCACTATTGTGGAAGACAGTGTGGAAATTCCTCAAAGATCTAGAAGCAGAAATGCCATTTGATCCAGTAATCCCATTACTGGGCATATACCCAAAGGAATATAAATCATTCCATTGTAAAGATACATGCACACATATGTTCACTGCAGTATTATTCACAATAGCAAAGACATGGAATCAACCTAAATGACCACCCAGGATAGACTGGATAAAGAAAATATGGTTCATATACATAATGGAATACTATACAACCATTAAAAGGAATGAGATCATGTCCTTTGCAGGGACATGGATGGAGCTGGAAGCCATTATCCTCAGCAAACTAATGCAGGAACAGAAAACCAAACACCACATGCTCTCAGTTAAAAGTGGGAGCTGAATGATGAGAGCACATGGACACATGGGGGGAAACAACACACAGTGAGGCCTGTTAGGAGAACAGTTCAGGGAAGGAAGAGCATCAGGAAGAACAGTTAATGGATGCTGGGCTTAATACCTAGGTGACGGGATTATCTGAGCAGCAAACCACCATGGCACATGTTTACCTACGTAACAAACCTGCACATCCTGCACATGTAACCCAGAACTTAAAATAAAAGTTGAAGAAAAAAAAAAGAAAAGTGAAAACCAGGAAAAAAAAAAAAAAGAAAAGATCTCAGGAATCAAAAAGCAGCTATCCTACAGTCAGTTCCAGTGGAAGAAGATGAATGGATAAAATTTAGAAAATTCTCACCAGTATAACCTATACTACCAAGTTGGAAGTAAAGTCATTCACCTATTCGCTCAGTCATTAAATTTGCTAATACATATGACACATGTACTCTGTTCTAAGCACTATTCAGTCAACCTGGAGAATACCAATAAAGAAAAAATTATTTCTTCATAATTTGAGTATTATATGTTATCTGTAGAAAATCTGTAACATCAAGGTAAACTAAAAAAAAAATCTCTCAATGACAACTTCCAGTAATTGTGTAGCATATGTGTGTGTATATATAATATATATACATGTATATACCTGTTTTACAAAAATTAATCATAATCTACCTATTATTTCATAAATAGATTTTTAAATCTGACAATGTATCATATACCCCTTTGCTTTTCTATAAATATATCTCTACATCATTATTTGAATGCCTGTGTGATATTCCCTTGTATAGATTAATCAATTTGTTTAATCAGTTCCCTATTTTGGGACCTTTATAGTTGTTCTAAATAAATCTCTTTATACAAACATCCTGGTATACTTATTAGAGTATGTTATTAGGAAAAATTCTTAGAAGTAGAGTTGGTGGGAAAAACAATATTAACACCTTTAACATTTTTAATACACCTTGCAAAACAGAACTCCAGAAAGGCTGTACCAATTTCTACTTCAGTCCTCCTCGCCAACAGTGTAAGGCGCCTTTTTCCTCACATCTGAGCCAACACCCAGTACTAATCACTTTCTTGACTACTGTGCTGTTGCATTTCACTTATTCTCAAATTATTCACCGGACCTGAACTAAGCCTTTTTCCCATCCAAGTCCCCAGCTGATAGAAGAGCTCCTCTTCCAAGCTCTCAGCTACTTCCCTCTCTAATATCCAGCCCTAGAAGGTCTTTGTTGTTTATTGACAAATGATTTCAGAGCATGATGAAAGATTGTGAAATCTTGACTTCTGATCTTTGCTGACCGGGATATCAAAGCATTGGCCCTAATCCAGATTTGAGACAGAAACAAGCCTATTTAATCTAAAAAGGTAGTTCCAAGCTTTTCAAACAGCCATCATCACATCACTCTCAATATATGAACTTTTCTTGACTGCTCTTTGACAGAGCTGAACTATTTCCCAGAGCGTGGAGAAAAGCCAGATCACTTGGCCAGTCTGTCATCGCAAAATGGGTGCACATAAGATCCTGTGTTCTTGGTCCTACAGAATAAAGATAAGAGGGATAAGGTTCTTAAGGAACAAAAATCTTAGTCAAAACAAGACATTCATTTAACATCAACTACTGAACATAAACTTTGTGTCATGACCCATAGAGGCAACAGAGGAAGATAGGGGATAAACAATAATTATTATTATAATAATGATGTTAGATATTAGTTTTTTAAGTAGAGATAAACACACCAAGCAACCTGGGAAATATACAGGAGAGAGTTGATGGTTGTTTCTATAAGGGTCAGAAAAGGCTTTGCAATAATGGTGACAAATCTACTGGGTCTTGAAAAATGAGCATGAATTTTTTTTTTTTTTTT